>NC_052069.1:79493166-79796666 GCF_015852505.1 Tachyglossus aculeatus
TGGATGTAGGAGCTGAATGACAATGAGGAGGGCTGTAGGTTTTGACTATAGGGAGGACAGTGATGTCATTAAGGGAGATATGTCTGAACTGAGTTGATTAATTCCATTTCATTACTTTTCTCCTAACAACATCAATGATATTTATCGAGACTTTACTGTGTGAAGAGCACAGTACTAAGTACTTGGGGGAGAATGCGGCAGAGTTGTTAGACACATTTCTTCCCCACAAAGAGCTTACAATCTAGAGCTCTAGAATTTACAGTCATATCTTACCTCCAGGGTCATTAATGTCCATTTTGGCTTTGCCTCCAACGTAATAGGATTGCATTCCTTCAATATAATAATAATTGCATTTAAGCACTTATGTATCAAGCACTGTACTAAGTGCTGGGGTAGATACTAATCAGGTCCCACATGGGCCTCACAATCTAAATGGGAGAGAGAGCAGGTATTGCATCTCTATTTTGCAGATGAGGGAAGTGAGGCACAGAGAAATAAAGTGCCTTGCCCAAGGTCACCCAACAGACTAGTGACAGAGCTAGGATTAGAACCGGGTCCTCTGACTCCTGGGCTCATGCTCTTTCCACTAGGTAACACTGTTTCTTAAAATGTGGGTGAATCATGCAGAGTGGCAGGGTTTGGGGTGTGTTGAGCAATGCTATTTATCAAATAGTGTTCTAAATGCACACCACTGTACTAATCAATCAAATTTATTGAGCCTTACTGTGGTCACAGCACTGTATTAAGTTCTTGGGAGTGTACAATATGAAAAAAATTGGTGGACATGTTCCCTGTCTGCCTGTAGTCTAGAGAGCACTTGGAAACATGTGTGGAAGCAGTGTGTTCTAGTGGAAAGAGCACTTACTGTTAGTTAGTGGACCTGGGAGTTAGTGGACCTGGATTCTAACCCTGGATTGGTCACTTATTGAGAAGCAGTGTGGCTTAGCGGAAAGAGCATGGGCTTGGGTGTCAGAGGTCGTGGGTTCTAATTCTGACTCTGCCGCTTGTCAGCTGTGTGACTTTGGGCAAGTCACTTAACTTCTCTGTGCTTCAGTTACCTCAACTGTAAAATGGGGATTAAAACTGTGAGCCCCATGTGGAACAACTTGATTGTCTTGTATCTACCTCAGTGTTTAGAACAGTGCTTGGCACATAGAACTTAACAAATATCATAATTATTAATATTATTATTATTACTTGTCTGTGGTGGTTCAGTGTTCAAGGCACCTGAGAGATTGGGGAGGATTAGAATTTATTCTGGATGATTTGTCAGGTCATTGAATGATCTTGAAGAGTGGTCTCCATGGCCTTTTATAAAATAGGATCTGTTTTAGAATCTCTGGAAAAATAATTTCAAATTCCTTCATATTATATTAAAATCTTAAATATCCCTAATTTCTTAATATTTGAAATGTTTCAATGCATATTACTACAACATTAACTAAAGGCACCATAATATAATTACTAGTGTTTGTACAAAGCTTCAGTTGGGAAAGTTTGTTCTGCTTTTTTAACTTTAATTACCCAATTAATTTGACTTAGCAGCTTTCTTCCTTTCTTCTCAAAGCACCGAAGAGTGGCTAACACCTTATCTCTGTTCACCTGTTGAACTTCTTTCAGGGTCTTCAATCTCTTGAATGGGCATGTACTCTTGGAAATTGAAGCACGACTTCTTAATTCCAAAATCTTTGTTGGTGGTGGAGAGAGCATAATTTCTTCATTTGTTTTAACATCAAAACATGGTTGTCCATCTCCTCCTCAAACAGAAACTCCCCTCCACTGGATTTAAGGCACAGATTCAGCTCTTTCTCTCCTACCTAGCCTCATTCACCTCCTGTAACAACCCAGCCTGTGCACTTTGCTTCTCTAACTCCAACCTACTTATTGTACTTCAATCCCATTTCTCTGACCTGCAGTCTCATGTCTGCTTTCTGGCCCAGAGCTCCCAACCCCTTCATTCCACAACTCTCTCCATCTTCAAAATCCTACTAAAATAATATCTCCTCCAAGAAGAATCCAGGCTCTGCCACTTATCTGCTGTGTGACCTTGGGCAAATCTCTTCACTTCTCTCTGCCTCAGTACCCTCTTCTGTAAAATGGGGATTAAGACTGTGAGCCCTATGTGGTATAGATACTGTGTCCAACCTTATTATCTTGTATCTACTCTAGTGCTTAAAAAAGTGCCTGGCCAATAGTAAGTATTTAACAAATACCATTATTACTAACTACCACTGATTGATCTTGCAATAATGCATTGCATTCATGAAGTTCAATGAGGTTCTTCTGAATAAAATGCAATTAACTCAACATCTGCAACATCTTTCCAATTTTTTTAATAGTATTTGTTAAGTGCTTATTATATGTCAGACACTGTACTAAGTGCTGGGGTACAAGATGATAATAGGGTTAGACAAAGTCCACATTCCTCATGGGGCTCACAGTCTTAAAGCCCATTTCACAGATCAGATCAATTAAGTTGCCTCTCCAGTTCAGCACCTGCTGTGGTTAGAAGCCTCTTTTACCCTGGCACACAAACTGTGGGCAGAGCTTCCTCCAAGATCTATTCACTAAATAGTACTTGGCACATAGTAAGTGATTAACAAATACCATAATAATGATAATGGCATTTATTAAGTGCTTACTATGTGCAAAGCAGTGCTCTAAGTGCTGGGGAGCTTACAAAGTGATCAGGTTGTCCCACAGGAGGCTCACAGTCTTAATCCCCATTTTACAGATGAGGTAACTGAGGCCAAGAGAAGTTAAGTGACTTGTCCAAAGTCACACAACTAACAATTGGCAGAGCTGGGATTTGAACCCATGACTTCTGACTCCAAAGCCCATGCTCTTTCCACTGAGCCACACTGCTTCTGATATTATTATTATTATTGTTAATTGCCTAATCTCAGCTCAAGTGTTAAGTTCATTCAGTCATATTTATTAAGCATTAACTGTGTGCAGAGCACTGTACTAAGTGCTTGGGAAAGTACAGTACAACAATAAACAGTGACTTTCCCTGCCCACAATGACCTCACAGTCTAGGGCAGGGGGAGACAGACATCAATACAAATACATAAAATTACAGATATATACATGTGTTGTGGGGTTGGGGGGAGGGAAAGAGCAAGTCAGGGTGATGCAGAAGGGAGTGGGAGATGAGGAAAAGTGGGCTTAGTCTGGGAAGGCCTCTTGGAGGAGATGTGCCTTAGATAAGGCTTAGAAGGGGAGGAAAGTAATTGTTTGTTGGATTTGAGGAGGGAGAGCATTCCAGGCCAGAGGCAGGATGTGAGCTAGGGGTTGGCAGTGAGGCAGGCAAGATCAAGGCATAGTGAGAAGGTTAGCACTAAAGAAGTGAATTATGCAAGCGAAGTTGGCAGGGAAGGAGCATCAGTTCTGTAGTGCCCAGCCGGGATGTCAGGACATTTGGGTAGGATATAAGATATCAGGGTCCTATTCCTGAGATTCATTCATTCAATTGTATTTACTGAGCACTTACTGTGTGCAGAGCACTGTAGTAAGCACTTGAGAAAGTACAGTAAAGCAATAAAGAGAGACAATCCCTTCCTAGAATGAGCTCACAGTCTGTAGGGGGGAAGACAGACATCAATACAAATAAACAGACATCAGTATAAATAAAATTACCAATATATATGTAAGTGCTGTGGGGCACTTATGAGAGTGAGGGGGGGAAGAGGACAGGGAGTAAGTCAGGGTGATGCAGAAGGGACTGGGAGATGAAGAAAAGTAGGGCTTCATCTGGTCTGGGAAGGCCTCTTGGAGGAGATGTGCCTCAGTAAGTCTATGTCTGGTGGACTGTAGCCTGGGTTAAGACATTCAGTGATATCAGCTGGGTCATTGGGTTGAATGTACCCAGGCAGTGGCTATTACCTGAGCCATGCTGGTATTATGATTATCCGTCTGATCCTACCAGATGGATAACTAAACTAAAAATCAGTTTTCAGTGATTCCTAGGTTCTGTGTTATTGAATTAAATGTCTTGAGCCAGAGCCATCAGAATTCTCCACAAGCTGGTGTTCTTTACCAGAGCCCTAATCTCCCCACTCACCTGGGTCATTGCTTGCCTACATCAGCAAGACTTTTCTAGTTCTGTGCTACTGCTTGTATCACTTACTTTGCCTGGGTTGCCCACCTCCTTACTCCCTGCCAAAGGTCTCTTCCTTACTTCAAAACTCTGCCCTTCTTACTGAGGCTATCTCTCTGAGCTCCAATTAACCCTGGAGGCCTCATGTTTATCTGGGAAAATTAGGTAGTGTGATTTCTTCCTTCAGGTTCTTCTTAAGTCTTTACCTTCTCTCTGTGTAGTGTTGCTTGTTCTGCCTCATTTAATACTATTATTAGTATTTTGTAATACTATTAATACTGTTATTTAGGTCCTTATTAAAGGCTATTGATCACTGACTGGTCTGGCTATATTGTCATTTGACCTGTTTTAGCTAGTGACAGACATTTGGAACACTATGAAGAAATGACCCTGCCTTCCAGAGTTTTTGCTCTGAGAGGAAATGAGCATGTATAAAAATTTAACTGCAACCATCAAAGCTCACCCGGGAGCTCTGGGGCCAGCCTGGCTCACCTCCTGCCTACTCAACCTTCTTTCCTAGTCCTGGGCCCCTGCCCCGCTCTAAGAAAGTCTCTTTGAGCCACGACATCCTGCTGGTTCTCCTGGGGCTTTATATCTTCGGATCTTTTTTATTTTTGGATTTTTTCACCTTCTCTTGGCAGCTCCCTGGAGTTTTGGCATAGGGGCTGGAGGAGGGAAAATATCTGGGACAGAGGGGATGGAGAGGAGGGGCCAGTCAGTTGTCCCTGGGCTGAGAAGAGAGATAGTGAAGAACCTTTCTCTTTTAAGCCTGGCTGCTGTCTTCATTGGCACTGCCTATGAGGTGAGAAGAATTTCCACTTTAAAGGGGGAGCAGACAATGATTCTAAACCCATCATTTATCCCCAACCCAGCCTCCTTCTCCCAGTCCCCTTCCAGACCAGAGACAGTGTCCTCTTATGGTAAACGTGTATGCAGGTATGTAAGCGCACACCACAAACCAGTACTGTACCTTCCAAGCTGTCCCCCAGAAACCACAACACAATCCTCCCTCAAAAAGCTGAGCCTTCATCAAAATAAATGAAGCCATGTGTGTTTCTACCAAAACAGATGGAATTTTGTGCCATGGTTTGTCCTATGCAGACTGTCAGCATCCGTGGCATTGGTGGGCTATATGGCAATAGTCAACCAAGTAATTGATGGTGTTTATTGAACACTTACTGTGTACAGAGCACTATACTAAGCATTTGGGAGACTGCAATGCAACAGAGTTGGTAGATGCAACCCCTACTCACCAGGATCTTACTGACTAGGCGGTATGTTGGATATTAAATAATAAATCTGTGACAGTAGTAGTATACAGCACCTGCAAAGTTCTTCTATACAAGAATAGGTGAAAAGCCACAAGGGACCCAGGAAAGTCACAGAAGAACCCCTATTAACCCATCGCCAAGTCTTGAAGAGGGAGAAGTATGACAGGAAAATCTTTGTGACACCTTAATTTGTAAAGCTGTGAATGAATGGCTATGGTATTTGTAGGAAATAAGGTAAATGGAATAGGAAAGAGAATGATGTAGAATGTTAAGCTATAGAGTGTGTAACCTTGGCATTATAGACTCTGCTCTAGGTAGATGATGTCCTTAGTTATGCTATGCCTAACCTGAACGCATTACTTTTGTTGAAACTAATGCTCTCTGAATATCATTCCCTGCATGTGCGCTTTCTTTTTCCTCTAGTTTTAGACTGGGAAGTCATGTTTTCAGGGCCTCTGCCCTCTGTCTGGTACAGGTTTAGCTCTGGACATCTTAATCAGTGGTATTTATTGAGTGCTTACTGTGTGCAGAGTGCTTGGGAGAGTACAATCCAACAGAGTTGGTAGACACATTCCTTGCCTACAGTGAGTTTCCAGTCTAAAGGACTGTCCAGTATTTTTATTTTCAGGGTCCAGCTGACAGCTCTATTGTTGTCCATGTGACCATGCTCTGCAGCTTGACTGTATCAGTGAGATCGGAGGAGGGCTTGGAGGTGATGCCCGCAGCCTCTGGAGTGAATCTGGAGTGGGTGAATTAGTAGGGCAGGTAGAAGGGAACCTCAGAGTATTGCTTTGGGTTCAAATGGAGTCAGGAGGGTCTCTGCCACAAAAGCAATCCCCCATATGACAACCTCATATTATGCCATGTGACAGTGGAATTCATGTGAGGTCACGTGAGGCTCAGAGTCCGGTTCTCTCTTAAGGACTCCACAAAGGAAGTGTGGAGTTAAAGTCCCCCAGCATCTGGAAAATCTTTACTTCAAGTCCCAGAATGCTCTGGACTTAATAGAGCTTGCTCCACCATGTGCTTGGATGCTCAAGAATTCAAATTGAGGAAGAGCAGCAGGGAGTTCATCCTGGGTAGGCTAACTTGTACAGTCAGGGTAGGTCCTACTCTCCAAACACTTGCATACTCAAAAAAAAAAAAAATACCCAGGAGGAGTTATAGAGCCAGGAGCTGTTATGAAAGCCTATCCCCAGGACACTTGCATATTCTAAAAAAAATTACTCAGAGCAACTTTTAAAAGCCTGGAGCTGTTCTGGCTGTTCCAGGCCTAGTTAGAGATCATGTCACAGGGTAAAATCTTGCATAATAAAGATGCCCCTTCCTCCCTCTCCAGTTCTGGTCTCTGCTGTCTGCTGGAGTCGGGAGGGAATCTTCAGCAAGTTTGCCCACCGCCCAACCCACAACTAGTGTCAACAACTAATAACTGGGGAGGGAAAGGAGAAATGAGTCAGTCAAAAGGTCCTGAGCACTTATTTCCTTGCTTAATAACATAATAATTTTGGTATTAAGCACTTGCTATGTGCCAAGCACTCTTCTAAACACTGAGATAGATACAAGTTAATCAGGTTGACACAGTCCCTGTCCCACATGAGGCTCACACCCTTATCCCCATTTTTATGGATGTGGTAACTGAAGCACAGAGATGTGACATGACTTGCCCAAGGTCACACAGCAGACATGAGTCAGAGCAAGGATTAGAGCCTAGATCCTTCTGACTCACAAGCTGCTCCTCTTGCTTGTGCTTGAACCATAAGGTCACATGTTGAGTGTTGAATACATGAGCCCTGGAGCTGTGGACCGCCTCTTCTGGGTATGGAACCCAGGGGAAGAAACATCCCCAGGCCTAACCCATCTTAGTCTCTTCCCAACCGAACAGTCTACTGCTTCAGAGCGCAGTTATCATTAATTCATTCATTCATATAGAGATGGTCCCTACCCAACAACGGGCTCACAGTCTAGAATGGGGAGACAGACAACAAAACAAAACATATTAACAAAATAAAATAAATAGAATAGTAAATATGTACAAGTAAAATAGAGTAATAAATATGTACAAACATATACAGGTGTTGTGGGGAGGGGAAGGAGGTAAGGTGGGGGGGATGGGGAGGGGGAGGGGGAAGAAGGGGAGAGGAAGAAGGGGGCTCGGTCTGGGAAGGCCTCCTGGAGGAGGTGAACTCTCAGTAGGGCCTTGAAGGGAGGAAGAGAGCTAGCTTGGCAGATGTGTGGAGGGAGGGCATTCCAGGCCAGGGGAGGATGTGGGCCGGGGGTCGATGGTGGGACAGGTAAGAATGAGGCACAGTGAGGAGATTAGCAGCAGAGGAGCGGAGGGTGCGGGCTGGGCTGTAGAAGGAAAGAAGGGAGGTGAGGTAGGAGGGGGCGAGGTCATGGAGAGCCTTGAAGCCAAGAGTGAGGAGATTTTTGCCTGATGCGTAGGTTGATCGGTAGCCACTGGGGATTTTTGAGGAGGGGAGTAACATGCCCAGAGCATTTCTGCACAAAGGTGATCTGGGCAGCAGTGTGAAGTATAGATTGACGTGGGGAGAGGCAGGAGGATGGGAGATCAGAGAGGAGGTTGATGCAGTAATCCAGTCAGTACAGCGGTCTGCACACAGTAAGTGCTCAATAAATACGATTGAATGAATGAATGAATGACTCCAACTCTGCATCAAACAGAAACTCTTAACCTTTGCATTTGTCACTCACAGTTCTCCCTCTTCTATGTAGTATTGCACATCTTCTACTACAACCCAACCCACAGACTCTGCATATCTAATACCAATGTGTGCACTGTTCCTTGCTCTCATCTTTCTCATGATCAGTCCCTTGCTCCTGTCCTCCCTCTGGCTGGGAACTCATATTCAACCGACCACCACTCTCCTTAGCTTCAAAGCCCTACTAAAATCACCTCTTCTCCCAGACACCTTTTCTGACATCTTTCATTTCCACATCCTAGTTGCCCTATTTTCTGCATCACCTATGCACTTGTGAATCAACACACCTCCAGCCTCACAACATAACACTTATGTTCACATCTTTACACTCTGCTGCTTCCCCTGCCTATGATTTAGTTGAATGTCCATCTCCCCACTACATTGTAAGCTTCTTGAGGGCAGAGACCCTGTCTACCAATTTGATTGCATTGTACTCTCCCAAGTGCTTGGTACAGTCCTAGGCACACAGTAAGCTCTCAATAATAAATACCATTGATTGATAGTGAGGGAAGATGAGGAGTTCTGCTTTGGACATGTTAAATTTAAGGTACCAGCAGGACAATTCAAATAAGGATGCCCTGAAGGAAGAAGGAAAGGAGAGACTTCAGAGAAGGAGAATGGTTCAGACTAGGGATGTAGATTTGCATATGATCTGCATAGAGATGGTAGAAGCTGTGGGAGCCATTACTGATGGCTTGAAGATGACCATCAGGAAGGGAAGAGTGGGCACAAGTGGTTTTAGGGGTGATGATGAATAGGCACAGGTAATTGGGGGAGATTTCTTGACAGATGGAGGGCAAGGGAAGACTTTGGACAGCTTAGACCTAATGACTTTGTTTTAGTCAAGAAATAAGTTGGTGAGGTCATCGGGGCAAGAGGAGGAAGGTGGAAGCTTCCCCAGAGAGGGTAAAGCCTGGAATCATTGTGGGGGACATTGGGGAGACAATCGGCAATGAGGAAGGAGAAGTGACAATGCTGGCTGGGAGGAGGGAAGAAGTGAGAGTGAATTTGAAGTGTCAGTTGGCCTGGTGCCTGGGTTTCTGCCAGCAATGTTCTGCAGCATGGGCCTTACCAGGGGATGTGTACTGTGGAGGTGATCTAAGGCTGAGAATTAGTGGTGCAAGATTTAGAAAGGAAGGGGAGAGGGGCTTGGATTTTTGCATCAAGGGGTAGGCTTGAAAGAAAATCCAGGTGGGGCAAAATAATAACTATAATTGTGGTAGTTAAATGCTTACTATGTGCAAAGCCCTCTACTAAACACTGGGGTAGGTACAATATAAGGAGGTTGGACAGTCCTTGTCCCTCTTAGAGCTCATAATCTAAGAGGGAGAAAGAATAGGTATTTTATTCTCATTTTACAGTTGAAGAGACAGAGGCACAGAGAAGTTCAGTGAGTTGCCCAAGACCACACACAAAATAATAATAATAATAATTATGGTACTTTGTAAGGTGCTTACTAAGTGCCAAGCACTGTTCTAAGTGCTGGGGTAATTACAAGTTAATCAGGTTGGATACAGTCCTTGCCCCACATGAGTCTAACATTCTTATCCCCATTTCACAGATGAGGTAACTGAGGTCCAAAGGAGTTCAGTGACTTGCCCCAAATCACACACAAAATAATAATAATGATAATTATGGTACTTGGAAAGCACTTACTATGTACCAAGCACTGTGATAAGCACTGGGGTAGACACAAGTTAATCATGTTGGACACAGTTCCTGTCCCACATGAGGCCCACCCTCATCCCCATTTTACAGATGAGGTAACTGAGGCCCAAAGAATTAAAGTGACTTGCCCAAAGTCACACAGCAGGTATGCGGTGGAGCTGGGATTAGAACCCAGGTCCTTCTGACTTCGAGGCCTGTGCTATATCCACTAGGCCATGCAGGCAAATGGCAGAATTAAGTTTGAAACTCAAGTCTGACTGTTAGACTGACTGTTCCTGTCCTTTGTGGGGCTCACAAACTAATTCCCAACTAAGCATTATCTCCCAGAACTTATTAGTACAGTGCTCTTTAGATATTAATACAATATCTAGTATTGTATTAATGCATACAATAAGCATTTAATAAATACTCTTACTACTACTCCCAGGGCCTTGCTCTTTCTATTAGGCCATGTTACTTCTCAGCAGGTGGAGATGGGGTCTAGAAATTGGAGATCATTATAGAGGGTGAGAAAAGATTTATGGGATAGAGGTTGGGGGGAGGGGTGTGTGTGTGTGTGTGTGTGTGTGTGTGTGTGTGTGTGTGTGTGTGTGTGTGTGTGTGTGTGTGTGTGTGTGTGTGTGTGTTATGTTTTTGGAAGTTGAGGTCCAAGAGTGAGATTTCAGATAATATCCCGTGTTGGCCAAGATGAAGGAGATCCTGCTCCCTCTACTTTACCTTTAATTGATTGTACTCCCTACCCTGGAAAGTAGTCAACAATGAATCAGTTAATCAATCAATGGAATTTAATGAGTGCTTACTCTGTGCAAAGCACTGTACTGATTGGGAGAGTACAATACAAAAAAGTTCTCTGCCCACAAGAGAAGCAGCGGGGGCTTGTAGGAGCACAGGCCTGTGAATCAAAGGACCTGGGCTCAATACCAGCTCTGTCACTTGGCTGCTAGGTGTATTTGGGCAAATCGCTTAATTTCTCTGTGCCTCCATTTGCTAATCTGTCAAATGGGGATTAAATCCTACTCCCTCCTATTTAGCCTGTGAGCCCCATGTGGGACAATTATTGGGTCTGACCTGATTATCTTGCATCTATCCTAAGAACTTAAAAGTACCATAATTGTTATTATTAGCCAGGGAGACAGACATTAAACTGAGTTACAGAGCTCATTATGAGCAGGGAAGGTGTCTGCTAATTCTGTTTTAGTATACTCTTCCAAGCACTTAGTACAGTGCTCTGCACATAGTAAGTGCTCAATAAATACAATTTGATATGTACATAAGTGCTGCGGGGCTGAGGGTGGGAGGATATCAAGTGCTAAAGGGAATGGATACAATTGTGTGGGTGACAGGAGAGAGAACAGGAGAAATGAGGTCATAGTTGGAGAAGGCCTCTTGGAAATGTGGTTTTAATAATTTTGGAGGAGCAAGGTAAGGTAAGAGGAGGAGAGTTTATTGAGTTTACTTTAAGCTGAGGGTAAGGAGTTTCTGTTTGACGTGGAAATGGATGGGAAACCCCAGGAGATTCTTAAAGACTGGAGGGACATGGTCTGAACGTTTCATTAGAAAAGTGATCCAGGCAGCAAAATGAAATAAGGACTGGAGTCGGGAGAGATCAGAGGCAAAAAAATCAGCAAGGAGATGGATGGAGTAGTCAAAGAGGGATATGATAAGTGCTTGGGTCAGCATAGTAGCAGTTTGGAAAGGACAGAGCAGATTTTAGCAATTATGTGAAGGTGGAACCAACAGATTTTAGTGACAGATTGAATATTTGAATTAAATGAGAAAGGAGTTGATCAATAAAACATATTTAAGCACTTACTGTGTGCAAAGCACTTTATAAGCACTTGGAGGGAAAAATATACCAGAGTTGGTAGAAATGTTCCCTGCCCACAACAAACTTACAGTCTAGAGGAGAGACAGACATTAATATAAATTATGGATAAATGCTGTGAGGCTGAAGAAGAGGTGAATAAAGAGTGCAAATCCAAATGAAGGGTGTTGCAGAAGGGAGTGGGAGATGTGCTTTTAATAAGGTTTTGAATGTGTGGACATAGATCATATGCTGAATATGAAGAGGGAGAGTGTTCCAGGCCACAGGTGTGCAAGAGGTCAAGTGGTGAGATAGATGAGATCAAGGTAGAGTGACTAGGTTGGCATCTATTAGAGGAGCAAAGTTTGTGGGCTGGGTTGTAGTAGGAAAGCACCAAGATAAGGCAATAATGATAATAATAACGGTGTTTGTTAAGCACTTATTATGTGCAAAACACTGTTCTAAGCGCTGGGGTAGATACAAGGTGATCAGGTTGTTCTACGTGGGGCTCACAGTCTTAATACCCATTTTACAGATGGGTAACTGAGGCCCAGAGAAGTTGTGACTTGCCCAAAATCACACAGCTGACAAGTGGTAGAGCAGGGATTTGAACCTATGACCTCTGACTCCCAAGCTCGGGCTCTTTTCACTGAGCCATGCTGCTTGTCTAGGTAGGAGGTGGCAAAGCAATTAAGTGCTTTAAAGCCAATGGTAAGTAGTTTCTGTTTGTGGAGGTGGATGGGCAACCACTTTAGGTTCTTGAGGAGTGGGGAAACTTGGACTAAATGGTTTTGTAGAAAAATGATCCAGACAGCAGAGTAAAGTAGGGACTGGAATGGGAAGAGAGAGGAGGGAGGGAGATCAGTGAGGAGATTGATGCAGTAATCAAGGCAGGATAAGATGTTATTGGATTAACATGGTACAATCTAGAGGGGAGGACAAACATTATTATGAGTAAAAAAATTATAATAATTTACTGACTGGATTTGACAAAATGAGCAGCCAGAGAGACAGAAGGAGAACCAGGAGAGGACAGTTTCAATGAAGACAAAGATAATGCCAAAGTTACAGGCTTGTGCGGCAGGGAAGATCGTGGTGTCGTGTATAGTGATGGGAAAGTCAAGGGGAGAACAGGGTTTGGGTGGGAAGATAAAAAGTTCTGTTTTGGACATGTGTGGCACATATCTTGAAGGCAGGAAGAGATGTGAGACTGCAGAGAAGGAGAGAGGTCAGAGCTGGAGAGGGTAAATTTAAACTTCGTCCTTGAAGAGATGGTAGTCAAAGCTCTGGGAGTGAATGTGTGCATCCAAGGGTGTTGATGGAGAACAGAAGGGATCCTGAATTGAACCTTGAGGAAGTCCCACAATTAAAGGCTAGGAAGCAAAGGATGAGCCTGTAAAAGAGAGGATGTATGCCTTCCAAAAACCCCCTTGGTGCTGGAAACTAGAGGTTAAAGGAATTAAGGTAGAGGAGGTGAAAATTGGGAAATTCATTTCTGAAAGGGAAGTCACAATGCTACCCAAGATGATTAATGTTCCTAATTTGAAATTTCTTTTGCAAAGATGATTTAAATCATAATTGATAATGATGGTAATTAAGCACTTAAGCTAAGAATGATAAAAGTTAATCAGGCTGGACACAGTCCCTGTCCCACGTGGGGCTCACAGTCTAAGTGGGAGGGGGACTGTAGCCTCATTATGGGCCCGGAACGTGTTGACAAACACTCCCAAGTGCTTAGTAGATTGTGAGCCCATTTTTGGTTAGGGACCATGTCTCTATGTTGCCAACTTGTATTTCCCAAGTACAGTGCTCAGCACACGGTAAGCACTCAAAAATTACGATTGAATGAATGAAAGAAATACCATTGATTGAGAACAGGTATTGAATCCCCATTTTACAGCTGAGTAAACTGAAACACAGAGAAGCAAAGGGACTTGCCCGAGGTCACACAGCACAAAAGTGGTGGAGTCAGGGTTAGAATTCAGGTCCTTCAACTCCCATGCCTGTGCTCTTTTCCACTAGGTCATGCTTATTTGCATTTTAAATGTTCCATAGTCCCTCAGGCCTGGGGAAGGAGAATGAACATTGGACCTTCAGAGATTCTGGAGCAGAACAGATAATAATAATAATAATAATAATAATAATAATAATTAATAATAATAGTGGTATTTAAGTGCTTACTGTATGCCAGGCACTCTTCTAAGTGCTGGTTGGACACAGTCCCTTTCCCATATGAGGCTCACAGTCTTAATCCCTATTTTACAGATGAGGCAACCAAGTCACAGAAATGTTAAGTGACTTGCCCAAAGGCCACAGCAGACAAATGGCAGAGCTGGGATTAAAACCCAGAATCTTCTGACTCCTAGGACTGTGTTCTGTCCACTAGGCCAAGTTGCTTCTCTGTCCACTACTGATGTGAAGTAGTTCCACCACTGACCCATTGCCCTTCTGAACCACCAATCCTCTTCTGAACATATACCAACTCCCAGAGGTAGAGACTTGACTACTGCATACACTTCTTTGCTGACTTCTCTGCCTCCTGTCTCTCCCTACTCTAGTCCATATTTCACTCTGCCGCCCAGATCATTTTTTTTTCTAAAAAGCAGAAAGGCCATCTTTCCACACTCCTTCAGAACATCCAGTGGTTGCCTATGCCTATCCACCTCCACTTCAGATACTCCCTACCATTTGGCTTCAAAGCATTCAATCAGCTCACCCCCTCCTATCTTACCTCATTGATCTCCTACTACAACCCAGCCTGCTCATTCATTCCTCTAACACCATACTACTCATTATACCTTGATCTTGCCTATCTCACACTAACCCTTACTCAAAACTCCTTTGGAAAACATGACTTTAAATAATAATGATGGTATTTAAGCTCTGATTTTGTGCTAAGCTAAGGAAAATACAAGATAATCAGGTTGGACACAGTCCCTGTCCCATGTCCGGCTCACAGTCTGTTTGAGGGAGACTGTAGACTGTAAATTCGTTATGGGAAGGGAACATGCCTGCAAACTCTCCCAAGTGCTTAGTACCATCCTCTATCCTGCCTCTGGCCTGGAAGTCTCCCCCTCTTCATGTCTGACAGACCACCTCTCTCCACCTTCAAAGTCTTATTAAAAATCACATCTCCAAGAGGCCTTCTCTGATTAAACTCTCTTTTCCCATACTCCCTCACCCTTCTGCATTGCCCTTGAATGTGGATTTTTACTTTTATTCACCCCACTCTCAGCACTTGTGCATATGTCCCTAATTTATTTTACCCATCTTCCCTCATCTAGACTGTAAGTTCCTTGAGGGCAGGGAACATGTCTACCAACTCCATTAAATTGTACTCTCCCAAGTGTTTAGTACAGTATTCTTCTTACAGTAAGTGCTGTATAAATACAATTGATTCACCTAATCCAAAATGGGCTGGCCACATGGTTTGGAATGAGCTGCAATGGATGTTAGCTGTAAAGTTCTGTCCATAACTGAGATATAGACACCAAGTCACTGAGAAGCAGAGATAGAGTGACTGCTAGAGAGACACAAAGTAACTGAAAGGCAGAGATAAAGTGACAGAGACAGAGCAAAGAGAATATTTGCAGCTCAAATATTAATGATTCCAGTCGAAATCAGTTCAAGGCCTTCCAGGTAAGCAATAAAAACCCATAAACCCCAGGGTTTTAAAATATGAATAGCTACTCTCAAATGTATTTGATCAACCCCAACCTCTCTCCTCTGCAATCATTTCCTCTTGCCTAAAGGATATCTCTCACTGGCACGTTAAAATCAATGTGTTTAAGACTGGAGATTCTGCCCCTGCCAATTCTCTGTCCCAACCTCTGTCACCTTCTTTCCTATTACAGTAGACAACTCGCTCATTCTCCCCCTCTCCACCCTCTTTTTCCACCCCCATATTCCGTTTGTCACATAATCCTGTCAGTTTTTCCTCCACATCTTCTAGTTCTGCCCCTTGTCCAGGTGCTTATCACATCCCATCTCATTTACTTTAGCAGCTTCTTCAGTGGTCCTCCTGCTTCTCCCCTCTCCAGTCGGTATTCCACACTAACGTCTCACTTGTCTAAAACAGCATTCTTCACAGTTTTCCATTGTTCACAAAGCTTTAATAGCTACCTGCTTCAATGTACATCAAGCAAACACTTAACTTCATATTTCTATCTTCTCAAGCTCACCATCTCACTGTAGCTCTTTCTAGAATCTCCCACCTCCAAATCCTTGTTCACATTGGGCCTTATTGCTGCTGTGTTCTCCCCTGAGCTTAGTACTCTGCTCAATAAATACTGTTGATCGGCCAAAAGGTATTTTTGGGTACCCTAAACATAGGGAAGATAAAAGCCAGTTGAGTTTCTAGGACAAGAACTCTTTCCACCATCGTTAACTTGAGCCCAAAAGGGTTGGGTCGCTTTAACTCTTAAATGTACCACAAAACAAGTTAGGGCTTGCTTCAGGAGAAAAAAGTGTCATATGCAAATTCTGTAAAGAAAATGTTTTATTTAAAGTGTTAAATACCATCGCCAGAATGAATTTGATTTACATTAGTTGGTATTCATTACAGGCCTAATCTGCCTCATTTTTTCCAACTGAAATTTCCTTTACTTTTAAAACGTACTATGTACAGGACAGCAATGGTCACTGGAATAGAGCTATTTACATGACTAAATCATACGTAGAGTTGCAGACATGTGAAAATTAAAAATACATCAACTTTTAAATAAATACTGCATAATGACAAGTATGTACAAATATTCCATATAATCATGTCCTTATTAAAATTAGAAATAATTTATAGAGGACTATGCATTAAAATAATAAAATGACTGCATTTCAGTATTAGGAAAATGATGTTTTCCTTTTTCAATTCTAAGGGATATTAGGGACTGTATTTTTAATTGAATGTTGCTGGTATACAGGCATCTAAAGGATTTCACTAAACCGTTTTGTTAATTCTTTCAATGACCTTACATGGATCCATTGTACATCTCAGAATGTCAAGACATTGTCTCGATTTTCATATTGCACCACAAAGAGAAGGCATTTTTAGTGATACCCATGGTTACTTTTGCACCCTAACTGGCATGACATTTTCTAATGGGCAGGACTGAAGTTCTGAGGGAAAAGTGACAATTCTGTGTGCATGGCCTTAATTGTAAGGGTCAATAATGCATATTTCAAAAAGAATTGCAAGATTAAGATGAAAGCGTGAGCAGGTATTAAAGGCATATATTGAAAGAGGCAGAAAGAGGAAAGCTGGTTATCACACATAACCATGACATTCCCTTTAAAACAAAATTAGGGAAATTTGAATTTACAGCACCACCCAATGGCAGCAATGACCAAAAATTTGACCTCTAGAATTGTGATGGCATCAAAGAACGATTGGACTTCGCTGATGTTCTTTGAGTCAGCTAAAAGGGAAAGCTTTGACATATTGATGTCACCATGTATTTTCTTCAGAAATTGAACGCATGAAAAATTGAACTTTACAGTAGAAAATGATGATTCTTCACCTTTTGCTATACATTATGATTCCACATGGTTCGCTGTGTGATGATGTTTAGAATAAATGGAATCCTGACTTCTCATTTTCTTTTTCATCAAAGACTTTCTAGAATGGCCCGTCCACCCCTGGATGCAGGATGCTGGTGCTGAAAATAAACTTTTAGACAACATCTTACAATGGCCACATGATTCCAGAAGTTTGCTGTAGAATCCAATTTGATGGTGAGCAAAAATGAAAATAGGTTACCATGCACTGTACAATAAATTGCAAAAGTTCAAATATCTTCTTTATCAAACACATGCTGACTTACATTACTGAACTCCCAAGCCATGTTGCAAAATCCTTTTCAACATGCTTGAAAAAAAGAAAGCTCTTAAACAATATGTTTTTCTCAAGATTTTCAGAAATGCAGAACAATCGGCAATTCTGAAACAAATATGGAACATCAGAGCATATAATGATCATTCTGGGAGGTGAGGGAGGAAAAAATCAAAAGAGGGAGGTGAGGGGAGTAAAGAAGTGTACAATTTGCACATAATGTTGAACTTTACAAGGCTAGTACCTTTTTATATTTAAATTGAATATATTACACTTATTTGTCACATAAAGAGAATTTTAAATATTTTGCTAGAAAGTATTTTCACTTTTAATTTGTCTGCCAAAATACAGACCAGGTGGCTTAAAGAATGATAAACATGGAGTGTCCCTTTATCACCCTGTTGCATTCTCTCCCTTTAAAACCATGCACTAGTGAAATTTATTTTTAAAAATAATATAAATTGTTGAAAATGGCTGATTTTTTTTTTCTTTTTTGCAAGTTGCAGCCCCAAGAAAATAATTTAGGTATTTCAGCTAAATCCGAGTCCATGCAAACAAGTTGCTTTACTTCATACAGTACTGTGTAGCCACAGATTCGCTTGATCAGAGATCATGGGCTTCACAAAGCGACGACTGAAACCGAAATGGCTGCCGCCAACCCACTGCGGGCCTTTCGCCTTTCTCCTTCTGAGGCTGATGCTTGTCTGCATTTCCAGCCACTGATTCACCAACGGGTGATTGTTCCTAGCCCCCTTGATGGGCTCCTTGGCGTCATCTGCTGCCCTGGACTTGTACCATGGCTTCTTGGTTGGGTAGCTACGGCCCTGTGGCAGAACCAGGCTTTGGGGCAACAAAAGGAGATAGAGGAGCCACAAAATAAAGATGCCATTGAAAAGGACTTTTGTTGCATGAAACAGATTCTTTTAGGTTAATCCATGGCTTCAGATTAGACCAGAAACTGAGTGTCAACCAACTCCAGAATGCCGGATCTTCCCCACTCCACTCCTTCACCTGAGGGCCTTCTTTAGGGCACAATGTGTGCAACTTCCTCTGAGAACACAGGATCGCTTTGTATCCCTAGGAACAGGCTCAGAAGACACAACATTAAGCATGCAGTGTTACCAGGATTTGCGACCTGTAAATTTTTTTTTTTTGTAACGCTGGTTCCTATGACAAGTTTCACAGCTGCTATGAACGAGCATAAGAAGGTCCTGTTGAACTTTCGAGAGATGATTGGGAGGCTCTTCGAGTCAGAGGAGCCAGAGTTGGATCTACTAACGAAGAAGGGGGAAATAGTTTGAACCATCCAATCACCATATTGGACAGCTCCAGTTCATCCAGAAGTATCTGGGCCACACCCATGAAGGATTTATGATCCATCCGGCCGTAATCTCCCCAGACGATGATCTGTAGGAAAGATGGGAAAAAGGAGAGCAATGCTTCAGAGGCAAAATAAGAGTATTGTGGTCTTAGAAACCTCAAATGCAATTAGCTAATGTTCCCAGAGCAAACATTCTAAAACTATCTCAGTAATTATCATTAGACCAGCAATGGCACAGTAGGATCAAGATTCAAGGCAGCCTAAGAGCTTCAGCTCATTGAGAAGGGGACCTCAGGAAGCAGGGTCTTTCAACTAGGACCCTCATCTACTGGGTGAGACTCAGGGGTCCCAAAGGTTCACCAAAGTACAAGGAGACTCAGGGCCCAATTTGTCAAATTGTGCTTCCCTTGGTCAAAGACAGAAACATTCAGCCCTTACCTGTAAAACTTTGCCTTGAGGGCTCTCTTCAAATGACAGCAGCTGCTGGTAAAGAGGTTCCAGCGTTTTCCTTGCCACTTTTGTTTTCTTTTTGGCTATACAGATGCCATTTTCCAATAGATACACCTTTACATATGGTGCTAGAATGGAAAGATAAGAGGGTGAGCACAAAGCTGAAATCACTGTGGGAACTCAACCCAAGTCCTCAAATGTTGGGCTCTTTCATATGTGAACCATATGTTCTGACACCCAAAATCCAGAGCCCCCAAGAACCTGGGCTGATTAAGAATTTGCAATCTAGAAGGGGGAAAATCTGCATATCATTACTATCCCAAATTTTCAGGAATTTGACTGCAAGCCATAATGCTGGAACCGAATGCTGGAAGTAAAGGAGAAAAGTGATTTATAATTGAAATGTTAAAAATAGGGGACATTTTGACCAGCCTCCTGCCAAGTCTTTGTACGAAAAGAGAGTTAGGCTAGAGCTGTCACTTAACATAAATAGCAAGGTAGGATCTCAGAGCTTTCAGTGAAATTCCACAGAATGGATTAGAGACTGGTAAGAACCAAATGAAACCCTGGTGTTTGTCCAGAAGATCTGGATTCCTGTGCCGGTTCTGCCTCCTTGGGACTCCGGCTTCACTGTCATCTCGTTGTGGGCAGGGAACATGTCTACTAACTCCGTTATATTGTACTCTTCCAAGTGCTTAGTACAGTGCTCTGCACACACTAAGCGCTCAATAAATACCATTGACTGACCACTGGCGACAGATTAGGCATTCTACAAGGTGGACAGGTTCAGTAGGAACCCTGAAATTTAGCTGGCTAGCACGGCTTCAAGACCATGCACCTGTGTAGGCAGCCACCAGCAAGATAGTGCACCTCCTGCACCAATAGGAACAGGACTGGCAGGGAACATTCATTCACTCATTCAATCGTATTTATTGAGCACTTACTCTGTGCTGAGCACTGTACTAAGCACTTGGGAAGTACAAATCGGCAACATATATAGTCCATACCCAACAACGGGCTCACTGTCAGAGAGTGGCAGTGCACAAGTCACCACCGCTATAATCACTTCACACAAGGTTGCAATCCTAAAGTTTCAGGACCAAGGCTCATGTCTTGTTCCCAAGAAGATTTCCTTTTTAAAAACAAAATGTGGGAGAGGATCCAAGAACAGGAAAAGTGCTAAGTCACTTGGACAATATGGAATACAGAAAAGTCATTTTATATCCATGTAATGATCTCATCCACAGTGGGCCTATATCAATTGTAAGACCCATCAGTGAAGCATGATGATGACGTTTTTTAAGCATCTACTACAGGACAAGCACTGTTCTAAGCGCTGGGGAAGATAACAAGGTAATTAGGTTGTCCCACGTGGGGCTCACAGTCTTAATCCCCATTTTACAGATGAGGGAACTGAGGCACAGAGAAGTGAAGCGAGTTGATCCAAGTCACACAGATGACAAGTGGTGGAGCTGGGCTCAGAACCCATGACCTCCGACTCCCAAACCCGTGATCGTTCCACTTAGCCATGCTGCTACTCTTCTCTGCGGATTGGCTGATTGACAAGGAGTTTACAGCCTAGAGGATCTGAGTTCTAATCCAGCCACCACCTGCCTGTTGTGTTTCCTCATCTGTAAATGGGTATTCAATACATGTATCCCCCTCTCCCTTATACTGTAAGCTCCTTTTGGGATAGGAACTGTGTCTGGACTGATTATCTTGTATCTACTCCAGGGTTTATTACAGTGTTTGTCATAAAGTAGCACTTGCCACAATTATTGTTATTAATAGCTTAGTCCCATTTTGTCTTTCCCCACATACATTGTAATCCCCATTAGAGACAGGGACAATCTTCCCATAATTAAACTTGTATCTTCTATTCTACTGTTTTACAAGGCTTGACACATAAGGGAAGGTGACAAAAGAGAAGAGCTGAAAGGTGAGAGTTCAGAGTCATAAGTTTTTGTTGGATGAGGCAGTGTGATCTAGAAGAAAGAGGATAGGGCTGGCAGTCAGGAGTCCTGGGTTCTCTAGTCCTGATTGTTCCACTTGCCTGCTTTAAGATCTTGAGCATCTCAGTTTCCTCATCTGTAAAATGCCTGTTCTCCCTTCTGCATCTTTTATCTGTAATTTATTTTAATTTCTGCTCCCTCAGTAACTTGTAAGCTTCTTGAGGGTAGGGATCATGTCTACCAGTTAATTGTGGTATGTGCTATGCTGAGTGCTGGGGTAGATAAAAGATGAGCAGGTCCCACATGAGGCTCACAGTCTAAGTAAGAGGGAGAACATGAATTGAATCCCCATTTTGCAAATGATGGAACTGAGGCACAGAGGAGTTGAGTACCTTGCCCAGTATCACACAGTGGTGGTGCCAAAATTAGTACCCAGGTCCTGACTCTCAGGCATGTGCTCTTTTCATTAGGCTCACTGCTTCTCAGTTCTATTGTATTGATGTCTCCCAGATGCTTAGTATGGTGCTCTGCACAAAATAAGTGCTCAGTAAATATCATTGATTATTCCTTCTCACCTCCTAAATTTGCTTGCTCCTACATTCCTCCCCTCCCTCACTGCCATCTTCGCATCCTCTCATTCTTTTTTAATAGTATTTTAAAGCACTTATTATGTGCCAAGCACTGTTATACTGAGGTAGGTACAAAATAATCAGGTTGGACTCAGTCCATGTCCTATTTGAGGCTCACAATCTTCATTCGTCAACAACTCCTTCCCCCACCCTCAAACACACAAGTCTCCCACAATCTAAAAAAGCCTTCTTCTGACCTTAAGGTCTCATCCTCCCTCAGTTGTGTCTCCATCTCCCTACTTTTGTTTCTAGCCAAACTCATACACATGGATTGCCTTTTATTTTATTCTGTCACTTCTCTTCTTGACCCTTTGTATTTTGTTCTCCAAGTCCACCAGTGACTTCCTAAGAGCCAAGTCCAAAGGACTATACTCTTTCCTGACCTTTCTCACTCCCTCAGCGGCTTTTGAAATCATGGACCACTCTCCTCCTGGAAACACTATCAGTAATAGGCTTTTCTGAGACTTCTACTCTGGTTCTTCTCCCACCTCTCCTCCTCTTCCTGTAAGCCTCCTCCAGGGCTCTTTTCTGGGTCTTGTCTTTATTCTTCTTACAGTCTCCTGGGGAGCAAATTTGCTTCAGCTACTAACTTTATGCAGAGATGACTCCTTGTAAGCTTCCCATTCTAATCCCGAATCTGCCACATGTCTGCTGTGTGACCTTGGGCAAGTCACTTAACTTCTCTGAGCCTCAGTTACCTCATCCGAAAAATGGCAATGATGACTGTGAGCCCCACGTGGGATAACCTGATCACCTTGTAGCCCCCCACCAGCGCTTAGAACAGTGCTTTGCATATGATGGCTTAACAAATGCCATCATCATCATCATCAAAGGTGACAGCACTACTCTCAGAGAAGCAGCGTGGCTCAGTGGATAGAGCATGGGCTTTGGAGTCAGAGGTCATGGGTCATGGGTCCCAGCTCCGCCAATCGTCAGCTGTGTGACTTTGGGCAAGTCACTTAACTTCTCTGGGTCTCAGTTCCCCCATCTGTAAAATGGGGATTAATGTGAGCCCCCTGTGGGGCAATCTGATCACCTTGTAACCTCCCCAGCACTTAGAACAGTGCTTGGCACATAATAAGTGCTTAATAAATGCCATTATTATTATTATTATTACTGTCCTCCCTGTTTTGAAACTCACAACTTTGGTGTTATCCTTGAAAGCTCTCTCTCTTTTAACTCTCAAATTGTCTCTTGCCAGTTCCTGTCACTTCTTCCTCTTCACCATTTCCATATCATTTCTTCCTTTCCCTCCTAATGGCCAAATCCTAGGACAAAGCACCTATCATATCTCAACTAGACTACCATATCAGTCTCCTCACTGACCTCCCTGCCTCCAGTCTTTCCCCTCTCTAGTCCATACTTCACTCTCCTGCCTGGACCATTTTTCTAAAATGTCATACTGCACACACCTCCCCACTCCCTCTCCTCATCAAGTAGAAATCCCTGATCATTGCCAAATCTAAAGACGTACTCCCATCCTGTCTTAAACCTCTCAGTTGCCCTCGACACGCTGGACAATTTCTTTCTCTTGAAAACACTACCTAATCTTTGTTTCACTGACACCTTTCTCTCTTGATTCTCCCCTCTTTTCCCTCTGGCCACTAGTTCTAAGTCTTGGTCACCAGCTCATCCTCTGTCTACCATCTCCTATTTATTTATTTATTTTATTTGTACATATTTATTCTATTTATTTTATTTTGTTAGTATGTTTTGTTTTGTTCTCTGTCTCCCCCTTCTAGACTGTGAACCCACTGTTGGGTAGGGACCGTCTCTATGTGTTGCCAACTTGTACTTCCCAAGCACTTAGTACAGTGCTCTGCACACAGTAAGCACTCAATAAATATGATTGAAAGAATGAATGAGAGTTCCTGAAAACTCATTCCTGGGTCCTCTTCTATGCTCACTCCCTTGGAGAATTCACTCGCTCCTATAACTTCAACTATCATCTCTACGTGAATGATTCTAAATTTTACCTCTCCCAATTCAACCTAGTTCTTTCTTTGCAGCCTCACATTTTCTCCTACCACTGACACGTCTGATTTAACATGCCCAGAACTCATTGTCTTGCAACCCAAACCCTCTACTCCCTACAACTTCCTTAACACTGTAGACAACACCACCATCCACCTTGTCTCACAAGTCCATAGCCTTGGAGTCATCCTCGACTCATCTCTATTCAATCCATATAGTCTTTCACCTTGGCTCAGTGGAAAGAGCATGGGCTTGGGAGTAAGAGGTCATGGGTTCAACTCCCAGCTCAGCCACTTGTCAGCTGTGTGACCTTGGGCAAGTCACTTAACTTCTTTGTGCCTCAGTTACCTCATCTGTAAAATGGGGATTAAGACTGTAAGCCCCACCCGGGACAACCTGATCACCTTGTATCCCCCCAGAGCTTAGAACAGTGCTTTGCACATAGTAAGTGCTTAACAAATACCATCATTAGTATTAAATCCTGTTGGTTCTAGAATCTGCCATTTCCTTTGCATCCAAACTGCTACCACACCAATCCCAGAACTTAAATCCTGCTTCAGCTACTGCTCCTAACTCCTTGCTGACTTCCCTGTCTCTAGTTTCTCCCTATTCCAGTCCATTCTTCACTCTACTACCCAGATCATTTCTTTAAAAAATTGTTCTGTGCATACCTCTCCACTCCTCAAAAACCTCCAATGCTTGTCCATCCTTCTCTGCATCAAACAGAAACTCCATATGACTGGATTTAAGGCACTTAATCAGCTCTCTCCCTCCTACTTAGCCATGCTCATCTCCCACTATACAACTCATCTGGTATACTTTTATCCTCTACTGAAGACCTACTTGCCGTACCTTGATCTTGTCTTCCTCACCGCTGACCCCTTGCTTTCGTCTTCCCTGTGACCTGGCACTTCTTCCCCCTTTGTATCCAACAGATCACTACTCCCCAGGCTCTTTCAAAATCACATCTTCTCCAAGAAGGAGGCCCTGACTAACCTCTCATTTCCCTACCATATTCCCCCTCCCTTCTGCATTGCCTACGCACTTGGATCTGTACCCCTTAAGCACCTGGTTATTCACACCAGCCCCATGGGACTCATTCATTCATTCATTCATTCAATCGTATTTATTGAGCGCTTACTGTGTGCAGAGCACTGTACTAAGCGCTTGGGAAGTACAAGTTGGCAACATATAGAGATGGTCCCTACCCAACAGCGGGCTCACAGTCTAGAAGGGGGAGACAGACAACAAAACAAAACATATTAACAAAATAAAATAGAATTAATATGTACAAGTAAAATAGAGTAATAAATATGTACAAACATATATACATACATACAGGTGCTGTGGGGAGGGGAAGGAGGTAAGGCAGGAATCAAGTACATAACCTTACAGTCTGTTCCTTTCCCTACCTATAATTTATTTTAATGTCTGTCTTGCCCACTAGAATGTAAGCCCCTTAATAATAATAATAATTATTATTATTATTATGGTACTTGTAAGGTGTTTATTATATGACAAGCACTGTTCTAAGCACTGGGGTAGATACAAGGTACTCAGATTGGACACAGTCCTGGTCCCACATGTGGCTCACAAATTAATCCCCATTTTACAGATGAGGTAACTGAGGCTCAGAGAAATTAAGTGACTTGCTCAAGGTTACGCAGTAGACATGTGGTGAAGCTGGCATTAGAACCCAGGTTCTTCTGATTCCTAATACAGTGCTCTGCATACAGTAAGCACTCAATAAATACAACTGAATGAATTCTTAGGCCCTTGCTCTATCCACTAAGGGATCTTATCTAAGAACGCTATTGTATCATACTCTTCCAAGTGCTTAGTATAGTGCCAATGATTGATTGATTGAAGGCTTTTGATGAGTGGGGATACATTAGCAGAACTATTTTTTAGAAAAGAGTTGCAGGTAGCAGAGTGAAGCTTGGGCTGGAGATAGGAGAGGCAGGAAGGTGTGTGAAGAGGATGATGCAGTAGTTGAGGTGCGTGGCTCAGTGGAAAAGAGCATGGGCTTGGGAGTCAGAGGTCATGGGTTCTAATCCTGGCTCTGCCACTTAGCAGCTGTGTGACTTTGGGCAAGTCACTTAACTTCTCTGTGCTCAGTTACCTCATCTGAAAATGGAGTTTAACATTGTGAGCCCCATGTGGGACAACCTGATCACTTTGTATCCCCCAGTGCTTAGATCAGTGCTTTGCACATAGTAAGTGCTTAACAAATACTATAATAATAATAATAATAATAATAATGGTATTTCTTAATTGCTTACTTTGTGCAAAGCACTGATCTAAGCACTGGGGGATACAAGGTGATCAGGTTGTCCCACGTGGGGCCACAATCTTAATCCCCATTTTACAGATGAGGTAACTGAGGCACAGAGAAGTTAAGTGACTTGCCCAAAGTCACACAGCTGACAATTGGCAGAGCTGGGATTTGAACCCATGACCTCTGACTCCAAAGCCTGTGCTCTTTCCGCTGAGCCACACTGCTTGGACCAGTGTTGTAGTGGCTTGAATGAAAAAGAAGGGGTGGATTTTAGAGATGTTGTGAAGATAATAACAACAGGATTTAATGACTGACTAAAAATGCAGGTTAAAGGAGAGAGACCAGTCAAGGATAATGCCAAGATTGTAGGCTTCTCAGCTAGAGAGGAATGTGGTGGCTAATGTATGAGAACGCTTAGTTGTACTTCCCAAGCGCTTAGTACAGTGCTCTGCACACAGTAAGCGCTCAATAAATACGATTGATTGATTGATTGAAGTCATATGGGAGATGGGGAGGTGCTGAATTGGAAGGAAAAATAAGTTCAATTAAGATAGTGATGGGATATTCAAGTAAAGATTCATTGGCAAGAGTACAAAATATAGTTTTGGAGGAAAGGTGAGGAGTCAGGGCTGGAGATGCCTAGAAAGTAACTCTTACATGATGATTGAAACTGAGAGTGATGTTTTTTTCCTGCATATCTCCCAAATCTGCCCTTTCCTCTCCACCAAACTGCTACCGCCTTCAGAAAAGTTCTGATCTATGGCATTAGTCTCCTCGCTGGTCTTGCTGTGGGCAGGTAATGTGTCTACTAACTCTGATATATTGTACTTTCTCCCAAGCACTTAATACAATGCTCAGCATATAGTAAATGCTCAATAAATATGACTGATTGATTGGTCTCTGAGACCCTCATCCCGCCAATCTATACTATGCTCTGCTGCATGGATTACCTTCCTGAAATTTCAACCATATCTCTTCCCTCCTCAAAACATTTCACTGGCTGTGCATATTAAGCAAAATTTATATTTGTCTTCAATGCACTCCAACATCTGGCCCTCCCTTACTGATCTGCTTTCTTCACCCTCTGTTCTCAACTCACATACTTCATGCTGCTGCCCAGATTGTCTTTGTCCAGAAACGCTCTGGGCATGTTACTCCCCTCCTCAAAAATCTCCAGTGGCTACCAATCAATCTGCGCATCAGGCAGAAACTCCTCACCCTGGGCTTCAAGGCTCTCCATCACCTCGCCCCCTCCTACCTCACCTCCCTTCTCTCCTTCTCCAGCCCAGCCCGCACCCTCCGCTCCTCTGCTGCTAATCTCCTCACCGTACCTCGTTCTCGCCTGTCCCGCCATTGACCCCCGGCCCACGTCATCCCCCGGGCCTGGAATGCCCTCCCTCTGCCCATCCGCCAAGCTAGCTCTCTTCCTCCCTTCAAGGCCCTACTGAGAGCTCACCTCCTCCAGGAGGCCTTCCCAGACTGAGCCCCTTCCTTCCTCTCCCCCTTGTGCCCCTCTCCATTCCCCCTCATCTTACCTCCTTCCCTTCCCCACAGCACCTGTATATATGCATATATATTTGTACATATTTGTTACTCTATTTATTTATTTATTTTATTTGTACATATCTATTCTATTTATTTTATTTTGTTAGTATGTTTGGTTTTGTTCTCTGTCTCCCCCTTTTAGACTGTTAGCCCACTGTTGGGTAGGAACTGTCTCTATATGTTGCCAACTTGTACTTGTACTTGTACAGTGTACTTGTACAGTGCTCTCACACAGTAAGCGCTCAATAAATACGATTGATGATGATGATGATGATGATGAACTCACCATGTTAATTCTTCCCAAGTCAACTTCCTAGCTCCAATCTCTCTACTCTACTTTTTTATGAGATTTGTTAAGTGCTTACTATATGACAGACATTGTATTTAGCACTGGGATAGATACAAGCTAATCAGGTTGGACACAGTCCATGTTCCATGTGGGGACGAAAGTCTCAATCCCCATTTTACAGATGAGAAAACTAAGGCCCAGAGAAATTAAGCAACTTGCCCAAGGTCACACAGCAGACAAGTGGAGGAGCCAGTATTGGAACTCAGTTCCTTTTGACTCCCAAAGCCCATGTTCTATCCACTATTTCCAGTCTTTTGCTCATTTTGTTCCCCTGGCTTGGAACTCCCTCCCTCTACCCATATTCAAGTTCTTCAAAATTCCATCAACTCCACTGTATTGTACTCTTCTAAATGCTTAGTACAGTGCTCTACACACAGTAAGTTCTCAACAAATGCCATTGATTGATTGATAGGACCTAATTTTACTTGAGGGGCATTAGCCACTTCATTCTGAAACCCATGTTCTTCTTGCAATGGATGGTGAGCAGTAAGCATTGATAGAAGAAGACACAGCCAGACATCTCATACTTTGAACAATACAAAATAGCAAACCAGATCTTAAAGTAGATCTTTAGCCTAAATGGTGTATTTTAATTAGCTACACTGATCTGAATAATCAAATCCTTACTAACTTGCTTCTTCCCTTGGGGTGGTGAAGATAACAATTGGTGCTATTTCAACATGAAATACAAAATTTCAGGAGGCTTTTTTGGCAGCAGGTCTCAGTTGGAATTTATAGGTTTCAAAGAGTGTATTACTCTATAAGTGCCCAAAGTAAACATATGCTTTTTGCCAAACTAGTGACCCAGATAAAGACAACTGACTTCTCTTGACAACCAACCTGCCCATTAAAAGTAGCAACATCCTAATCTAAGCCCTTCCCATTTAGACAGAAAAAGTAAAATCACAGACTATATCTCTATAGCAGCTCCCATGGCAGAGGGAGGCCTCCCTTACCTGGCAGTGTCTTTGAACCTGGTTTTACAACAAGGCCACGGGCCCTTATAATTTCCACCTCCAACTGTCCCTTTTTGTCCATCATGCCAACCTGAATGTCACCTACAAGATAAAAATGGAACACCTTTTAGTCTTAGATAAACATCAAATCAAAACCCACTGAATAAACACTATTTCATTATCGTTTTCAAAAATTTTACATCAGAGCTTTCTCCCGTAAAACATAGGCAACCAAAAAGATCTCTGTATTCAAGAGCACAGTCAAAGCAGTTTGACACAAATGTGTCAATGTAGTCTACACTGAATAATAACTCCAAAACATTTCACTTGTGCTTAAAAATATTCTTCCTAAGGATATTTGGAAATTGAAGGGTTGTGACTTGAAAGGCATTAAAAAATGCATAATGAAGGAATAATGAGCAAAAAACTCTTACCCATCGATGGAGTTGCCAGAGTTTGGCGTCCCACCAGCTGAGCGGGTCCAAGGCCATCCAGAAAATCACTGAATTGACTGTCGGAAGCCAACCTCACCCCAGGGAAAATCAAACTAAAGGTAATGGAATAGATAAGGTTAAAGTTGGAGTCCTCATATCTGCACTTCCTGTATCATTATCATCAACAATAGAGAAGCAGCGTGGCCTAAGGGATAAAGCTTAGGCCTGGGAGTCAAAAAGACCTGGGTTTTCTGCTGTGTGACCTTGGGCAAGTCATTTAACTCCAGGCCTCAGTTACCTCATCTGTAAAAAGGGAATTAAGACTGTGAGCCCCATGTGGGACAGGCACTGTGTCCAACCTGATTAGTTTGTATCTACCCCAGCGCTTAGAACAGCACTCGACACATAATAAGTGCTTTACAAATACCACGATTATTATTATTTATTTCATTTCAAACTGTCAGGTATGAATGAAACTCCCCCAGAGCCAAGATGGTCTCCCTTTCTTGGCCACGTTTCCTGGGATTGGGGGAAGGAAGGATAATTCTCAAGCCTGTCTCAGGTCGACCTGTATCCTCTCAGCAGTACCATAAAATCAACACAGGGTGGAGGAGACTGATCTGTAGTGGCAAAAACAATGAGCAAAAATATACACTGTCATGCACGACTGCTCCATTCTAGCTAGTGTTTGCATATTTATGAACAATTCAGATGTCAGAGATCTATGTGCTTGAGGCTAGAATGTCACTTGTGCCTAATGTTCTGCAAATCTCTAGATTTGCCCCTTCCACCTGATTAATAAGCAATTTCTACTCCAGTACCCAATGATATAGCAAGATTAGACCCATGTGGGATAGGGATTGGGTCCAATTTGATTATCCTTTATTGACTCAATCAATCCATGATAGTTATTGGGGACTTACTGTATGCAGAGCACTGAACTAAGTGCTTGGGAGTACAACACAATAGAGTTGGTAGACATAATCCCTGCCCATAAGGAGCTTACCTCCAGTGCTTGGCCTATAGTAAGTGCTTAACAAATACCATAATTACCAAAGTTCTAGTCCTACCACTGGATTGGCAGTTGTTCACTTGTGTGAACTTGCTTAAGTCTAAATTGCAAAGGCTTAGCAATGCTCCCTCTGAGGTCTCCCGCCAGCCCCCGTCAAACCTACCCCGTCGGAGTTTGCAAACAAGACTCTGAGCTGACAGAAACGTCCCTTTGGCCACCAAAACCTGTTTGATCCTTAAAGTGTTTGTTCTTACGATGATTCCCCTCTAAACTGTAAACTCCTTGTGGCCACAGGACAGGTCTAGATTGTACTGTCCCAAGGACTTAATACAATGCTCTGAAACCAATAAGTGCTCAATAAATATGAATAAGTGATTTTCATGGTTGAAACTGCTCATTGCTATTGGCTTTGTAAATACGCAGGTTTTCAGGGTGTGTCATTTCTGTATTTTAGAGAAGCTTAAGTGGGGCAGAAATCATGTTTTTTTAATCAGTCTGTCAATCAGTAGCATTTACTATGTGTAAAGCACTGTATTAAGCACTTGATATTGTACCACAGAGTTGGCACACATTCCCTGCCCACAAGGAGTTCACAGACTAGAGGGAGAGACAGACAATAATGACACACTTTACTTTTTACATAAAATGACTCATTGGATGGTCGCCAGTGTCCTGCATGTTGAAAGCACCTACAAATTGGCTCCAAGCTGAATAAAGGAGGCTTTTTACAATGTTTTCTTTCCCCTTAGAATCCTTCTTCACTAATCCATGAAAACCCATCCAATCACTGCAAGTGACTGAATCCCCAACCTGAGATTGGATTGACACATCATAATACAAGAGAAGAGAAAACCGTGAGCCCCATGTGGGACAGCAACTGCATCCAACCTGATTAACTTGTATCTTCTCTAGCACTTAATACAGTGCTTGACATATAGTAAATGCTTAACAAATACCCTAATTGTAATAGTAATAAGTAGAGCAATTTAAACATTTGAATTGGTATGAGAAACATAAAGGAGAATGTTGTTATACTGTCAACCTATTGACTAATCCCCTAATCCTAAAAGGTTCCCTGTTTACTTGGTGGCAAATCATCATCATCAATCGTATTTATTGAGCGCTTACTGTGTGCAGAGCACTGTACTAAGCGCTTGGGAAGTACAAATTGGCAACATATAGAGACAGTCCCTACCCAACAGTGGGCTCACAGTCTAAAAGAACATACTAAAGATGATGATGATGATGGCATTTATTAAGTGCTTACTAAGTGCAAAGCACTGTTCTAAGCACTGGGGTGGTTACAGGGTGATCAGGTTGTCCCATGGGGGGCTCACAGTCTTAATCCCCATTTTACAGATGAGGCACAGAGAAGTTAAGTGACTTGACCGAAGTCACACAGCTGACACTTGGCAGAGTGGGATTTGAACCCATGACCTCTGACTCCAAAGCCCGGGCTCTTTCCACTGAGCCATGCTGCATCTCATAATAGTATTTCTTAAGCGCTATGTGCCGAGCACTGTTCTAAGTGCTGGGGGGTAGATACAAGGTAATCAGGTTGTCCCACGTGGGGCTCATAGTCTTAATCCCCATTTTCCAGATGAGGGAACTGAGGCCCAGAGAATGAAGTGACTTGCCCAGAGTCACACAACAGACTAGTGGCAGAGCCAGGATTCAAACCCATGACCTCTGACTCCCTAGCTTGTGCTCTTTCCACTGAGCCATGCTGCTTCCCTATCTATGTGGCCTCAATAGAGGATAAGTATGACAATTTTTGGTGGGGTTTTTTTGGTATTTATTAAGTACTTACTATGTGCCAGGCTCTGTACTAAGTGCTAGAGTAGATACAAGTTTATCATGCTGGACATAGACTACGTACCACATGGGGCTCACAGTATTACTCCCCATTTTATACGTGGGAACTGAGGCACAGAAAAGTTAAGTGACTTGCCCAGGGTCAAAAAGCAGAGAAGTGGTGGAGCTGGGGCTGGAACCCAGGTCCTTCTGACTCCCAGGCCTGGGCTCTATCCACTAAGCCTTGAAAATTCACTAGCGTACAACTGAACTGAAGAACAGATCACTAAGGCACTGTAGTGCATTGTAGTGGGAGAGAAGAGAACAATAATAATGGCATTTGTTAATAATAATGATAATGATGGTATTTGTTAAGTGCTTACTATGTGCAAAGCACTGTTCTAAGCACTGGGGTAGATACAAGGTTAAGCACTTATTATGTGCCAAGCACTGTTCTATAAAGGGTCTCCACCAGTGAAAGGAGAACAATAATAACAATAATTATGGCAGTTGTTAAGCACTTTCTTTGTGCCAAGCACTGTTCTAAGCACCGGGGCAGATACAAAGTAATCAGGCTGGACACAGTCAGTCCCTGTCCCACATGGGTCTCACAGTCTTAATCCCCATTTTACAGATGAAGTAACTGAGGCACAGAGAAGTGAAGTGACTAGCCCAAGGTCACATAGCAGACAAGAGGTGGAGCTAGGATTAGAACCCACACCCTCTGACTCCCAAGCCCGTGCTCTCTCAATTAGACCACGCTGCTCCTCACAGGGTCGGCCCTCCATTGCAAGGAACTGTTACTCACTTTCCCTCTGAGCTGTAGCTGTTCATGCTTCCATCGGTGGATTCTCTGCTTGCTTGCCGAGTCATCCAGTTCCTCATCTCCACAGCCAGGCCCGTCTCAGTACTTCTCTGGACGGTGCTCCGTTGCTTCTTACCTCCAGCTTCTGCAGAGACACAAACCAACAGGATGATGGGACCACCAGAAACAAGTCCTAGCCAGAAAGGAAAAGGACATCGAGAGCCTCAGGAGAAAAATCTCTTAATGATGCTATCGAAGGAAGTGTTTAAACCTATAGTTTTAAGGGGGTAGAAGTCTGGTAAAAGGAAAAGATATACTATTTTTTCCCAGTGTATAATACCCCAAATACCTGTGCAGAAAGCAAATCTAATAATAAAGAAATGTTTTGTCTACAGGGAGATGTTAAAATGAGAGATTCCCTTCTCTCTCTCTTCCTCCTTTTGCTGCAATGAAAGAACTGAGCCATCAAATTACTAAGATTTTAGGTAAAATAGTCTCCAAGTGTCTATTGTTACTTCTGTAGGTAAAAACATCTTTGCCTGATAAGATAGGGAAACAAGCCAAAATACAAATTATAAGATCTCCCAATCTTGCACTATGAAAAACAACATTTTCAAATTTCTCCATTGCAGGAGAGGGAGCAGTTCTCAAGAGCTCCAGAGGAGAAAACAACACCTTTTAAGGCTGATAAAGTGAAGATGCCATAGAGCATAATAATAATGATAACAATGCTATTTGTTAAGCACTTACTATGTGTCAGACACTGGACTATGCACTGGGGTGGATGCAAACACATGGAGTTGGACACAGTCCTTGTCTCTTCTGCAAATGTTGTCTGTACACTGGGGTTCAATACAGTGCTAAACACATAGTAAATGCTTAACAAATACCACAATTGTTGTTATTAAGTTATGCCCCCCATAAATCCTGCTCCCTGAACTTCATACTCATCAAAACTCTTCATGGTCTAAAGCCGGTGGTAAAATTGGCAGTCTTGCTCAATTAGGGTTTCGGCTGTTTTTTAACCTTTTGCTCCCCATACTTTAGAGGGTTGAACTTCTGAGCAAAGAAATGCTTAAGAAAGGTAGTTGGAGGAGGGAGAAGTGAGTCGAACTTCAGGTCATTTAGAAAGAAAACGAAAAAACATTTCTAAAAAACATTAACAAAGCTTGTAACTATGAAGAGGGCCCTAAGGCCTGCACATTTTCCCTGCCTGGTCATTTTGTTTTTATTCTTGTCATTCACCAGTGCTAATTATCCTCGGCTGATGGATTGTGGAACTACTGAATTTTTATTATGTGCTTTAGAGATGGAGCTCCTGAGGGCTTCTGAATTTTACCTGCTATGCCCTTCTCCAGCATTTTAATTCAGTGCTTTGCAAAAGGAAGGCTCTCAACAAATGATGATGTGAATGCTACCAGACAGGCTATGAACCAGGGCCCCAAGGCTGATACTCCTGTGTTACTATTTAGTATTTAGTGTGGCTACTACGGTATGATGAAGCTACAGTCCCCTCGTCAGGAATGGCAGACTAGCCTCGGCCCTCAAACTTTTTTTTTTAATGGTATTTATTAAGTGCTTACTATGTGTCAAGCCCTGTTCTAAGCACTGGGATAGATACAAGACAATCAGGTTTGACACAGTTAATATTCCACCTAAGACTCACAGTCTTAACCCCCATTTTACAGATATGGTAACAGAGGCACAGAGAAGTGACTTGCCCAAAGTCAGAGAGCAGACAAGTGACAGAGATGGGATTAGCACACAGTAAGCGTTCAATAAATACGATTGAATGAATTAGAACCCAGATCCCTCTTACTTCCCAGTCCATGCTATCCACTAGGCTATGCTGCTTCTCAAACTTCAAGATCAAGAACTTATGTGGAAGAATCAATCAATCCTATTTATTGAGCATTTACTGTGTCCAGAGCACTGTACTAAGCATTCAGAAAAGTACAATATAACAGAGTTGGTAGACACATTTCCTGCCCGTAATAATAATAATAATAATAATGGCATTTGTTAAGTGCTTACTACGTGCCTGTCACTGTGCTAAGTGCTGGGGGTGGATACAAGCAAATCAGGTTAGACACAGTCTCTGTCCCATGTGGGGCTCACACTCTCAATCCCTATTTTACAGAAGAGGTAACTGAGGCTCAGAGAAGTGAAGTGACTTGCCCAAGGTTGCACAGCAGACAAGTAGTGGAGCCAGGATTAAAACCCATGACTTCTGACTCTCAGGCCCGTGCCCTATCCACTATGAGTTTACAGTCTGGAGGGACCTTACTAGTTGGGTTAAATATACTCAAACAGGTAGATAGGATGGGTGGGGTAGGTTCTGTTTTTAGATACATGAAAGTGTAGGCATTACAACTATTTCTCTGAAAGCCTTCAGTTTGAAGGGAAGCTTGACTTAAAAAGTATTCATGTGCCTACTGAATGCAAAACACCGTTATTAGGCAGTTGGCAGACACCACCTAAAACAAGACACAAATTTCTTGCCCCCAAAGTGCTTACAATCTATGACAGAACACAGGCAGAGCAAAATTATTTACAAATAGTGGCAGGAAGAAAAACCAGTATATAATAGGCATTTCAAATGTCTGATGAAACAGCTGAATAAATACTTGAATGGAATATACAGTAGTGCCAGGAACAGCTTTTGGAAAGGTGTACAAATACCTGAACAGATAACTGAATTTTCAAATAAAGATCTATGTATATATACAAAAGCATAAGAGTCAAATACATAAATATTGAGGGTTGTGGTGGGTTGAGGCACCTGTGGGGGTGTGAATTAATCATTGAAGGCTTCTTGGAGAAGGCTGGATTTTAAGAGGGTTTTGAAAATGGGGAGAGCTGTGGTGTGGCATAGTTAGGGGTTGTGGTGCAAAAGAAGTTCCAGGCTGAGGAAACAGCATAAGCCAGAGAAGTTGGAGATGGAAGAATCGAGACCGAGGTCCATTTAGAAGGTTGGTTTAGGTGAAACGAAGGTTAACAGAAGAACAGCCGGTGAAGAGAGCTGATTGGTAAGATGGGAAGAGCTGGAAGCAATCCTCCAGGCCAATGCTGATGAGTTTTTCTTGATGCAGAGGGAGACGCGCATCCATTGGAGGTTTTTGAGAGACGTGTGTTTCACAGAAATGAGCTTTGCATTTGCGTGTCAACAATACCATTATCAGTTGGTGCATCAGCAACAGTCTTTTTTTTGTTGTTTTTTATGCTATTTGTTAAGCGCTTGCTATGTACCAGGCACTGTACTAAGCATGGGGGTAGATACACGATAATCAGGTTGGACACAGTCTTTGTCCCACATGAAGCTCACAGTCAATCTCCACTTTACAGATGAGCTAACTGAGGCACAGAGAAGAGACGTGAGTATCCCAAGATCGCAGACAAGTGGCGGAGCCAGAATTAGAACCCAAGTCCCCCTGACTACCAGGACTGTGTTCAATCCACTAGGCCATGCTGGATAAAGCGATACTTTTCAGTCTTTTGGGGCCCACGACTAATTTCAAAGATGAGCTCTACATTTTCTCTAAAGGTTTATATATGCCTTGAACGCAACTGACAATTCTAAAAGTGGAGATCACATATCAAATGGTCTAAAAAAAACTGTTTCAGTAATGTAAAATGTCACAATGTGGGCAGGGGGAGAGAACTGCTTAAGGAACTTGGGTCTCGAACCCTAAAACCTGGACTTTACTTCGACACCCCAAACTAGGAACTAACTGAAAGCTCTGCACAGTAGCCCCATTTATATTACCTGGCTCACCTCCTGGGAGACCAATTCAAATACAGAGATCCTGCTGATATCCAAAATAGTACCTTGTTTAGATTAGCACTGCAGAAGCTTCAGTCAAGACAAGAAAAGTAAGACCAGACATTTGGATTTGAAATCCAATGCTACTAATTAACTGAAAGTCAGAAGGCAGATCAGTGATTTCCAACCTGAGGCAACTGAGCATTAACTTATTTAACAAGCTGGCATGTGGCTTGTAAAGGTCTTCTAAGAGCTAATTCCACCATGCTTTCTAGTGTCAGCAAAATCCTGCCCCCTACCTCCGACCCCCATTCGTTAGGAGTACCAAGTACTGATTTTTCCACCTTCTCAACCTTTCCCCACATTAGAGATCAACTGCCTTTTCGTCCAGTTCTCCAGTTTGAAGCACAGTGAGGTTAGGAACCTTAAGGCAAATTTACAGATTTTTTTTTAACAATTTGTAATCATTAATAATATACTTTATGGCAATCATATTTACTGAGTGTGAAGCACTGTACTAAGTGCTTGAGGGAGTACAACATAACAGATTTGGTAGATGTTCCCTCCTCACAATGAGCTTAGTCCGTCAATAACAAAAGGCATAAAAAAAACCCTAATGGAAATACATTAACATTGTTAATAGAAGATTTTTCTAAAGTGTAGAGCTTAACAACTTCGTGTACAAATAACCCTTTCCTGAAGTACTTTACCTTACTTTAGCAACGACAGCATAATTTCAAGAACATCACAGCCAATTCTCCAGTAGGACTATTAAAAGCATTGATTTTGTGAAATTACTGCTACTCTCAAATGAAGAAAGAGATATAAGAGAAGAGAAGCATTCCCAAAGAGAGTTTTGACAGTGGAACCACATACCTCTAATGGGGAACCCCAGGAATGAATGGGCATCCAAGCTCCTGACAGTTACTGAATGCTCACTGTATGCAGAGCTCTGTATTAGGTGCTTGGGAGAGTACAACTGAACAGAGTTGGCAGAAACATTCCTTGCCCACAGAGGAGCACGGTTCCTTTGAAAGGACTCATCACCACAAAGAGCAAAATCCTAATGTGGCACCATTCCCAAGCACACTGAAATTTAACTCCTGTGTTACAAAAAGAATAAACTCTGCATCACAAGAATCGCAATCAATGGTATTTACCCAGTGCTTACAGTATGCAGAGCAGTCTACTAAGTGCTTGGAAAAAAACAATGCAATAGAATTGGTACACATGTTCCCTGGCCACAAGACCTTTTCAGTGGTAGGAAAATCGGAATCACAATATAACAAAAGCAACAGCAGCAACAACAAAAATAATAATAATAATGGCATTTGATAATAATAATAATAATAATTGTGGCATTTATTTAGCACTTACTATGTGCCAGGTGCTTGAGTAGATACAAGGTAACTGGGTAAAACACAATCCCTGTCTCAAATGGGGCTCACAATCTTAATCTCCACACAGATGAGGTAACTGAGGCACAGAGAAGTGAAGTGACTTGCCCAAGGTCACATGGCAGACAAGTGACGAATCCAGATTAGAAACCAGATGCTTCTGACTCTCAGGACCATGTTCTATCCACTAGGCCATGCCAGCAATAGGAGAATGAAGACTGGCCCTATATTTGCCATTTGAGACTATGTCGGCATATGCATTCTCGGGCCCAAATTCATTTCTTATCCAGGACTCTGTGGTGAGTGAACTATTAACTTACTTGAACAACTTTGACCAGTCATGTGAATGTAGAATCCCATGAAGGAAAAGCATCAAGACTATTCATGCTTTCATCAATAGCTAGATGAACACAAATATAAGCTATGGAAATACTTTAAATAGCCTGAAAAATGAAGGGCAAAACCTGACAGTTTCATTTTTACTGTTCTAGTGTCTACAATTTTATATAATTAAAATTAATAGAACTTGACAGCTGACTCCAAAATTACTTCAGAGCTTAACTGGAATCGAATCATTAAGACAGGAACCCAAATCGTTGATGAAACCGAGAGCTACAAAACTATGAGTTGCTGGCAGAGAGTCATCTGTCTGGTTACAAACTATAAACTTCATTCTCTTTCCAAAGAGAACAGTTGTCATTTTCCATTGCTCTTTATTTTGGTTTTATCTGGTAAAAGGTCATAACTATGTACCTTAAAAATATCAGACAATTTCCATATCAGAACAGTAAATCCTGAATATATCAGAATAAATAGCATTAGAATTATTTACTTGGATATGCTGTGGAAGTTGCAAAAAAATAAAAATGATTTCTGCCGAGTTTATGACATCACTTTAGGCTACTGCAACCAAATGTTTAACAACAGCTAATATTTAATCCTGTTTCCTTAATAATTCTGTTTGCTATCAATAATCTAGAGGTGAACAAAAGATTGAAAGGAGGTAAAAGAAAGATAGACATATAAATATAAAAACAACACTCCATACCAGGATCAAATGGTATGAAGCACTGGATTTAAAAAGAACACGCTTCACACTCCAAACTCTTTTGTGACACTGATTTGCTTAGTGTCCCAAGACGACTAGCGCTCAATAAATATGACTGACTGACTGAATGAATGACTACTTTAATTCATTCATTCATTCAATTGTACTGATTGAGCACTTACTGTATGCAGAGTACTAAGCACTTGAAAAGTACAATTTGCCAACAGATCGTAGTAGTAGACTGTACTTCTAGACTGTGAGCCCATCTTCTAAACTGTGAGCCCATTGTTGCATAGGAGGTGTCTCTGTTGCCAAATTGTACTTTCCAAGCACTTACTACAGTACTCTGCAGTAAGCGCTCAATAATTATGACTGAATGAATGAATAGTAGAAATAATGGAATTAGAGATGTGGGGGTGTGAGGACTATTAGAAAAAGTGTAAGCCAAGGGGACAGAAGACCAGGGTTCTAATTCTGATCTGCCACTGCCCTGCTGGGTGCCCATGGGCAAGTCACTTAACCTCTCCGGGCCTCAATTCCCTCATCTGTAAAATAGGAAGATACCTAATCTTCTTATCTCTTAGATTGTGAGCTTCATATAGAACAGTCACTGTCTGATCTGATTACCTTGAATCTACCCCTCAGTAATTAACATGGTATTTGACACCTAGCAAGGGCTTTAGCAATTATTCTTATTATTATCAAGTGTCGTTGAGTCGTTTCCAATTCATAGCAACTCTATGGATATATTTTTCTCCAGAACATCCTGTCTTCTGCCATAATCCATAACCTTGCTAATGGTTCTTCTGTTATTGTTGTTATGGTTTCTATCCATCTAACTGTTGGACTGCCTCTTTCACACTTCCAATGCCATTACTCAATCAATGGTATTTACTGAGCACTTAATGTGTGCAAAGCACTTAGGAGAGTACAACACAATAGAGCAGGTAGAGAGGATCCCTGCCCACAGGGAGTTATTTATTGAGCACCCACTGGGTGTGATGCACCTTTCTAAACTCTTTCTAAGGATAACAAACAGAAGCATGAGACTATAAGCTCATGGGGGAAGGGATCATGTCTACCAACCCTACTGCAGTGTACTTACACAAGCATTTAGTATAGTGTTCTGCACACAGTAAGCAGTCAAGTACCACTGACAGACGTGTTCCCTGCCCACAGGGAGCTTACACTCTGAGGGAGAGAAACAAAAACATAGTTACAGATAGAAAGATCAGGATACGTGTACAGTTGAATATACATGAACAATGTGGATGGCACAACCATCCTTCCTGTCTCACAAGCCCACAACCTTGGTGCTATCCTTGACCCAGTCTCTCATTCACCCCACATATCCAATCCATCACCAAAGCCTGCCAGTCTCACCTTCACAACATCGTCAAGATCTGCTTTCCTCTCCATTCAAACTGCTACGTTAGTAAAATTACTCATCCTATCCCAACTGGATTACTGCATCAGCCTCTTTCTGAACTCCCAAACTCCTGTTTGTCTCCACTTCAGCCCATACTTCACTCTGCTGCCTGGATTATCTTTCTATGGAAACATTCAGGGCATGTCACCTCCCTCCTCAAAAATCTTCAGCCGTTGCCTATCAACCTCCATATCAAGCAAAAACTTCTCACTATTGGCTTCAAAGCTCTCCATCACCTTGCTCCTTCTTACCTCACCTCCCTTCTCTCCTTCTACAGCCCAGCCCGCATCTCCACTCTACTTCTCTACATCTTATACAACTCCACTCCTCTGGTGCTAACCTTCTCACTGTGCCTCGTTCTCACCTGTCTAGCCCCCGACCTCTGGCCCATGTCCTACCTCTGGCCTGGAACACCTTCCAAGAGGCCTACGTTCCCAGACTAAGCCCCCTTTTCCTCAGCTCCTCCTCCCTTCCACATCACCATGACTCCCTCCCTTTACTCTCCCCAATCCCAGCCACACAGCCCTTTATGTACATATCTATAATATTGTTTATTTATATTGACACCTGTTTACTTGTTTTGATGTCTGTCTCCCCCCCTCTTTAAGCCTATTGTGGGCAAGGACTTTATCGCTGAATGTACTTTCGAAGTACTTTACTTAGTACAGTGCTCTGCACACAGTAAGCACTCAATACCTATGACTGAATGAATGACTGAATGAAAGGTAGAGATAATGACTTATGTGCTAGAGGAGATGAATGGGTTGATGGGGACAAAAGGGAAGAAGGGGAAAGGGAAAGGTTGAGAGGGCATAGAAGAAAGAAGAAGAAGAGTGTGAACTGGTGGTCTCCTGGCATTGGGGCATTATTCAGTAAAACAATGAATGAAAAGTGTGCATATAGAAAGAATGCAGGTGGTCTACATTTTCAGTCCCTAGCTAGACCTGAAAAAGGCACTGTTTTACTAGTAAGCACAGTGAAACAGTAGGGGATACCAGGATACTACCAGGTAACAAAGAAAGACATATCTCTAATTTGTGTCCTCTCTACAGTACTCATTATTTTTAAGCTCTGTATACAAACGCATGACATTTTGTGAATCAAGTTGTTCATTTATTTATTCAATTGTATTTATTGGGCACTTACTGTGCAAAGCACTGTACAAAGCGCTTGGGAATGTACAATACAGCAACACATTCCCTGCCTACATGTTGCCAATGAGTTGGTTTTGCATGAATAATTCTAGTAATGTTTCGAAAGTGTTTTCCTTTATAAATCCTTTTACTGTTTGAATTCATTTCAACCTGCCAAGAGTATGTTGAACTTGCTTCTAATGCTGCCCAGAAGCCATCAGTACCCTTCCCCATTTACGTTCCTTTCCCCTTCCTCCTATCTCCTGGTTCAGCCAGGAAAGCTGGTAAAATCAATCAACCATATTATTGAGCAATTATGTGCAAAGCACTGTACTAAGCGCTTGGGAGAGTACAACAAAATGGAGTTGGTAGACAAGTTCCCTGCTCACAACGACCTTACAGTCTAGAGGGAGAGACAGACAGACTAGTACATCAGTCTAGCGGCTTACCCCTGCCTCACTGGCATAATTGCTGGACAGCAAAAATATTTTGGCCTCCCCTTAGACTGGCTCGAGTCCCTGAGACTCCTTAACAGCGGAGGGCAGCTCTTGGTCCCCCACTAAGTTGGGAGGGAACTGCCCCAGCAGCAGACACCCAAGGGGGATTAGGTGATCTGGCACCCTGTACCCGCATTTGGAAATCATTTGGAAACCAAGTATCTAAAATCCTGTGCACCACAATCAATCAACTGTACTTATTGAGCACATTCTGTGTGCAGAGTACTGCGCTAGATGTTTGGGAGGGTACACTATGACAGAGTTGGTAGACATGTTCCATGCCCCTAGAGAGACTAGTCAGGGTGTTATTTTGTTGAGTGCCTAAGTCAATGCATAGTTGGAGGCATACAACTACTTTTTTTTTAATGGTTTCTGTTAAGGGCTTACAATACGCCAGGCATGGTACTAAGCGCTGGGGTAGATAAAAGACCATAAGTTTGGACACAATCCCTGTCCCGCAAGGGGCTTACAATCAATCCCCATTTTACAGATGAGGTAACTGAGGCACAGAAAAGTTAAGTGACTTGGCCAAGGTCCCACAGCAGGCAAGTGGCAGACCAGCATTTGAACCCATGTCCTTCTGACCCCCAGGCCAGTGCTCTATCCAATGAGCCAGGTGCTTCTCATCCAGCTGCCTGCAGCCCACCTTAAGTGGTGCTGCCTGCAACTGGAAGTGAAAAGGGAGGGAACCATACACAGAGTGGGTACAGTCTTCTAACAGACCACACTCATGGAGCTGAGATCCTGCCCCAGATTTCAAACACAGCACACAGAGAGCAGTTTCTGGGGTTTTATGTTGACCCATTCTGGGTGAAACTGGACTTATTTTTAACATATACATTTCTCAAGCACTAACAATGTTTTATACATCTGGCAGAACTCAGAACACAGAACCAAGATTGGAATCACAATCCCAAAAGATTTAGCTTAAAAGACTACACACCCAGCATCAAAAGAAGTTATCTATTCATACTTTGGATTTAAATTAGGCTGTTCCAACAGCATTACTCTGAAAAATACTGCAACAAAACTTAAAAAGAACCATTTTACTACATGAGCTCAGCTGAAAACGAACTCAAGAAAACAAAACATCCCTTGCTCTAAAATGAATGAAAATTTTCCATGTGAAAGATATATTTATAAAAAAACAGGACCCTAACCAGCTAATAGACTTTCTTTATTAGTCTAGATCTCTTCAGAGGGGAGATATGACTCTTTACTAGTCCACATGAGGCAACCAACTTGGCTTGGGGGAAAGCAAATGGGGGCAGAAATTCTTAATTTCTTCTTACTTGTTAAAAAATGTAAGCAATATAGTCCATCTATACTTCAATCATTTTTTTATCCCATCCATTCAATATTCTCACTGGAAAAGTAGGAAAGGGTGATCTTGCCCAGATTACTGTTAAATAGATGCTTAGCTGGTTCCCAGGGTCAGACCTAAAGGTTAATAACCTATAGTTGGCTGTCAGCGGAGACGGAAATGGGAAGAGAGCTAACGGTGTGAGAGGGCTTGGTTGTCAGTCCAGTTCCATTCAGTCTAATCATCGTAATAATAATAAAATTAAACAATAATAATGAAATTTGTTAAGCTCTATGCATCAAGCACTGGACCAAGCACTGGGAAGGTAATCAGAACCCACATGGGGCTCACGGTATTATAGAGAGGAGAACAAGTATTGACTCCTCATTTTGCAGATGAGGGACCTGAAGCATAGAGAATTTATGTGACTTGCCCAAAGTCACACAGCAGACAAGTGGCAGAGCTGGGATTAGAACCCAGACCCTCTGACTCCCAGGCCTGTGCCCTTTCCATTATGCCACATTGCTTCAGCAGTTAACTGAACAGTGGAATCAAGAGCAGGCTCTTCAGGTCTGCAGATGAACTAAATTAGACAGAGATGTTAACCATTTGGAAGGCAAGAACAGAATTTACAGTGATCATGCTACAGTGAAACAGGCTTCTACAAAACCTGGATGGCTATCAGTAGGGACAAATACAAGGCAGCCCATCTATGGATAAACCACATAAATACAGAATGGAAAAAGTTTAGTTAGCACCAATACAGAACAGCAAAAATGAAGCTGAAGCATGGCTCAGTGGAAAGAGCACGGGCTTTGGAGTCAGTGGTCAGGGGTTCAAATCCCAGCTCCACCAATTGTCAGCTGTGTGACTTTGGGCAAGTCATTTAACTTCTCTGTGCCTCAGTTACCTCATCTGTAAAATGGGGATTGACTGTGAACCCTCTGTGGGACAACCTGATCACCTTGTAAATTCCCCAGCACTTAGAACAGTGCTTTGCACATAGTGAGTGTTTAATAAATGCCACTATTATTGTTATTTTAAAAGCCAATAAGTAACTGAGATATAGTAACACAAATAGAACATGTTTGGACCAGAAAGAAATTCTTATGCAAGACTCTGCATTGGTCAGTCTGTTGGGTCACTTTGTGGAGAAACCTAGAAAAAAAAATCCACAGACAGGTAACAAAAATAATTGTAAGGACAGCATATAGATCCTGGAAGAAAATGTTAGAGGAGTTGGGTTATTATAGCCAAAAGACGTAATAATACACTTTAAGTGATGAAAGGCTTTTAAGAGAATACCAACCAGGGGTCCTCTGTGTCTGAAAGCTCCAAACAAGAAGAAATGGGCCTTAATTACAACAGGGGAAAGTTAAGTTAGTCATAAATAGGAACTTCTTCACTCTTAAGGTCCTGAAACAATTGGCCAGGCTATGGAGGGAGGCTGTGTGGTCTCCATCTCTGCAATCATTAAAAAAAAGAGAAAAAAAATTGACAACCATCTTTCAAGGCCCCTTCTAGCTATGCAATTCTATTAACGGAGGGACTATAAACAAGGATAAGATTGCTGTTAAAGTGTTAAATTTCCTTCAAAGGCAGAACAATGATTAAAAAGGAGCACGTCTAATATTTAGCTTGATAAAAATTGCTAGCGTTCCTATTGGTAGGTCCAATTCAGAGTCTATCACCTGGGATTGCAAATTTGCTACTAAAACACAACTGTGGGCTTATAAAATATTCTTGATTTCTGGGATAAAAACTAAATTTGGAGTAGGTGGGAATCAATCAATCAGCAGTTATTACAGAGGGTGAAGCACCCTACTAAGCTCTTAGGAAAGTACCACTAAAGTGAAGGTATCGTCTCTGACCTCAAAGAGCTCACCAAACTTGTGACAGACTGACAAACAAAATCTCTTTTTCAAATAGTGTACCTAGAGGATAAAATCGTAAGTTTGCAAGTACCTCAGGATGTAGTGACAGAAGTAGTAAATGGACAACCAAATGAATAGCCAAATAACTATTACATAGATAACTGCTGAACACGGGACTTAAATTATTATTTTATTTATTTTACTGTACCTATTTATTGTATTTATTTTACTGTACCTGTTTATTTTATTTATTCTACTGTACCTATTTATTATTTTATTGATTTTACTTATACATATTTGCTACTCTATTAATTTTATTAATGATGTGCATATAGCTATAATTCTATTTATTCTGACAGTTTTGACACCTGTCTACCTGTTTCGTTTTGTGGTCTGTCTCCCCCTTCTAGACTGTGAGCCCGTTGTTGGGGAGGGACCATCTATATATGGTGCTGACTTGTACTTCCCAAGCGCTTAGTACAGTGCTCTGCACACAATAAGTACTCAATAAATACGATTGAATGAATGAATGAATAACTGAATGACTGGCTGTTCAGTGGATGTGGATGTGACTGGAGTATTATGAAATTATTCAGGGAAGGCTGCCTAAAATCCTCTACAAAGCCTGACTACCCAACACCTAATTTGGGAAAATGGAGACACTTCCTTCTCCATGGGATTACCAAACAAAATTCTAACTTGAAGAAGAAACACATAATAGAAGTGCTTATGGGTCCCATTTTTAAAACAGCCTGATGGTAAAATGATCAATATCACTTTTTTAGGATTTTCTCAAGGAATAGCAATTGGAACAAACACATCAAACCTTATTTCATATACAAGTGCATTTGACTCCATTTTCTCAAGTGTCACAACAGAAAATCAAGTGGGCAGAAAAGATCAAGAAGAAATGGGATTCTGATCTTTCCAACAGTTTTCAACAGCTCCCACTCCTTAGTTGAGATATGACATTTCCCCCTTTTTGCTGATGTCTCTTTTGCTACTTACAAATTTAATCATTAAATTCAGATTTACAGTGGCAATTCATCCAGTTGTCAATTGCCCTGTCCCTTATGTGGTTCTGACAAAGAGCACTAAGGGCCTTTATGTCTGGTTCTTATTTAAAGCATCCAGTATCCTTATACCTCAGGGTTCCTTTTGAAGAGGCACCCCTGTTAATAGGGATTTGGGAGGCTCTGGGTTAAACAGAAGGCGTTAGGGGCCCGACCTGAAGACAAAAAACTCTATGTTCAGTTGGTCTCAGAAGGGTACAAAGCTCATATTCTAGACTGTAAGCTCGTTGTGGGCAGGGAATGTGTCGGTTTATTGTTGAGTTATACTCTCTCAAGCGCTTAGTCTGCATATAGGAAATGCTCAATAAATATGACTGAATGAATGAAAAAGGTGGAGATGACATCCCACCCTGATGCGGGCCCTGCATATTGTGTGTGATGTCACACACATCCAGGTGTCTACTCTGCAAGTGCTATCGTGGATTTGTTGCAAACACTAGCTTTTGTTCAGATGAAAGCTCATGTATTTGGCAATGTACCATCAAAATGTAATCAAAGATGTAGTTTTCTTCATAATTAAGATCTTTTGATGCTGGGGAAATCTCCTGGTGGCTGGCTAAGAACAGCAATACTCTCTTGTTCAATATTTATTTCTTCAAATTGCATAAGCATAAGCAGCATGGCTCAGTGGAAAGAGCCCGGTCTTGGGAGTCAGAGGTCGTGGATTCTAATCCCAGCTCTGCCACTTGTCAGCTGTGTGACTTTGGGTGAGTCACTTCACTTCTCTGGGCCTCAGTTCCCTCATCTGTAAAATGGGGATGAAGACTAGGAGCCCCACATAGGACAATCTGATGACTTTGTATCTCCCCCAGTGCTTAGAACAGTGCTTGGCACACAGTAAGCACTTAACAAATACCAACATTATTATTATCATACGAAATGTCATTCTGACTGTCAAAGACAAGCAGTTTTAGTCTTCACAGCAAGCAATAGATGTTGTGCTATCTGCCCGAAATTCGCAAGCATATTGGCATTTTTTTTTGTACTTGTTAAGCACTTACTGTGTGTCTCCCAACTGGATTACTGCATCAGCCTCCTCTCTGATCTCCCATCCTCCTGTCTCTCCCCACTTCAGTCTACATTCAGTCGTATTTATTGAGAGCTTACTTTGTGCAGAGCACTGTACTAAGCGCTTGGGAAGTAGAAGTTGGCAACATATAGAGACGGTCCCTACCCAACAGCAGGCTCACAGTCTAGAAGAGACTTCACTCTGCTGCCCAGATAATCTTTGTGCAGAAACGCTCTGAGTATGTTACTTCCCTCCTCAAAAATCTCCACTGGCTGCCTGTCAACCTACGCATCAAGCAAAAACTCCTCACTCTCGGCTTCAAGGCTCTCCATCACCTCGCCCCCTCCTACCTCACCTCCCTTCTTTCCTTCTACAGCCCAGCCTGCACCCTCTGCTCCTCTGCCACTAACCTTCTCACTGTACCTCGCTCTTGCCTGTCCCGCTGTCGACCCCCGGCCCATGTCCTTCCCCTGGCCTGGAATGCCCTCCCTCCACACATCCACCAAGCTAGCTAGCTCTCTTCCTCCCTTCAAAGCCCTACTGAGGGCTCACCTCCTCCAAGAGGCCTTCCAAGACTAAGCTCCCTTTTTCCTCAACACCCCCCCGAGCCTTACCTCCTTCCCCTCCCCACAGCACTTCTGTATATATTTGTACAGATTTATTAACTCTATTTATTTTACTTGTACATATTTACTATTCTATTTCTTTAGTTAATGATGTGGATATAGCTTTAATTTTATTTATTCTGACGACTTTGACACCTGTCTACATGTTTTGTTGCCTGTCTTTCCCTTCTAGACTGTGAGCCCATTTTTGGGTAGGGACCGTCTTTATGTGTTGTCATTAATTCATTCATTCAATCATATTTATTGAGCACTTACTGTGTGCAGAGCACTGTACTAAGCACTTGGGAATACAAGTTGGCAACATATAGAGACAGTCCCTACCCAACAGCGGGCTCACGGACTAGAAGGGGGAGACAGACAACAAAACAAAACATATTAACAAAATAAAATAAATAGAATAAATATCTACAAGTAAAACAGAGTAATAAATATGTACAAACATATATACATACATACAGGTGCTGTGGGGAGGGGAAGGAGGTAAGGCGGGGGGGATGGGGAGGGGGAGGAGGGGAAGAGGAAGGAGGGGGCTCAGTCTGGGAAGGCCTCCCAAGCACTTAGTGAGCACTTAGTAAGTGCTCAATAAATATGAATGAATGAATGAATGTCTAAGCACTGTTCTAAGCACTGGGGTCGATACAAGTTAATCAGGCCAGATACAGTCCCTATCCCACATGGGGCTCACAGTCCAAGTAGGAGAGAGAACAGGTAAGGTATTGGATCCCCATTTTGTGGTTGAGGAAAGAGGCACAGAGAACTTAAGTGACTTCCCCAAGGTCACACACCAGACAAGCGAAAGAGCCAGGGTCAGGATGCAGGTACTTGCTTTATCCACCAGGCCAAGCTGCTTCAAGGATTCTGTAGTTATTTTTGCTCAACCACGGAGTAAAATGTACTGTTTGCACCTTTTCTCTGACATTTTTAAAGCACCTTCAACATGTTTAGTAATCACAGGGTCATGGAAACATTTTTAAAGCTTTTCTCTGAATTTTGTATACAGTTTGGTAGTGATTACTCTATAGGTCCTCCATTCTCCCACTCAGAGAGCTCTAGTGAATGTTAGTAAAGGGAAAGTAGTCGATATGACTGAGCCAGAAAAGTACAAATTATAATATTTTTGACCTGGCCTAGTCTGTCAAATATTAAAATATTAAAACAACATTCTTGCCCCTTTTGAGAGGATTTGGAGAAGTGGGGATGTGGTTGGATGAGGAGGAGAGACAGCAAACCAAACCATGAATTTTCCAAAGCTTGAGATTTCTATACTGGCTCAAGTTAAATTCATAACACATATAGCTTGTTAAGATATGGAAAATCTTTCTTTAAGATTATGTTAATTAGGAACCTTACTACAATCTTTTAATTTTATTGCTCTATTTCATTCCTTCTCAATTTACCTGCACAATAAACAGCCTTCATTCATGAGAGATGTGTTGAACAGGGCTTTCATTTTTCTGGGGAGTGTCCCTAAAAAACTTTAGTAACTGCTAGGATGACTGATGGTCCTTCTGTCCTCTCATTCCATTTTGAAAAGAAAAGAAAAAACTAAAATCATTGTTTGAGATTCCTCAGGTCTGGAAAGACTTAAGCTGCATTTTTGGGGGAATTATACTTGATTGCATTTTTTCTTCAGTGTTTCCACAAAGGTTCCAAAAGGACAATATGTTCTGCTCCCCTTTCCTATTATATAAATATTGTCATTCTAGTTACAGCCTTTTCAGTGACGGTGGTGACCAAAACCCATACCCAGTCCTGCCTGACCACAAAAGGTAGTCTTGTCAAAAACCAAAAGTGATTAGAAAAATACTTTGTTTGAACTACACTTAGCAAAGGCTACCTGCTAAATCTAAGCGCTCTTCTGATTCACAATGCATTGTACCCTACTGTAAGAACCACAACAAACCATCTGACAATATGGTTATTTGGAATAATTGATTCATTCAATCGTATTTATTGGGTGCTTACTGTGTGCAGAGCACTGTACTAAGCGCTTGGGCTACATAAGTCACGTTATTGACACACAACTATATGCAGATTTGCAAGCACCCAATACATGTGTATATTGGTGTAGCACAAATGAGCTCAAATGACTGGTTCACTTTACTGGCTGGAGACTTGCCCCTACTTCGAAAGTAAAACATAGCAAAAGTGACCGAACAAGTTTAACTGGGTAAAGCATCCTCAACCAGCCTCTAGCTTAATTATGCTGATTTTCAAATAGCTGCTGTATTTCTATTAAATCTAAAGGGACGATATTCTATCGCACAAGTCTGAACTTTCCACGACCCACTTAGTGATGCGCCTACCAGCCCTCACCCCTCTCGTTACAAAACGCTGCTCACTGCGTCCCAGTCTTAGGACCCGGTGAATGCCACTGGGGACCAGGCTACTGGCCCAGGGTTCCGGGCTAGAGATCAGTCTCTGGAGCTCTCTGGCAGGGAAGGGGTCAGCTGAAGGGACTGGGCCCAAGAACTTTCTTTCTGGCCCAGAGATGTGCAAGGGAGCGTATCCAGGTAGCCATGGGATGAGCCACCAGCTGGCTCTCACCCTGGAGCCCCTCTTCTTCATTCATTCATCCATTTACTCATATCTATTCATTCACTTGTATTTATTGAGCACTTACTATGCACAGAGTACTGTACTAAGCTCTTGGAATGTACAGTTCAGCAACAGATAGAGACAATCCCTTCCCAACAACCGGCTCACAGTCTAGAAGGGGGAGACAGACAACAAAACAAAACTACTACATGCTTGGGAGAGTACACTATCACTATAAACAGACACATTCCCTGCCACAATGAGCTTACAGTCTAGAGGAACGAGCTTGCTAAAACTCGGTGTCTATGGCTCCCTCAATCATTTAGTCATATTTACTGTGTTGACTGTGTGCTGAGCACTGTAACAATAATAATAATAATTATAGTATTTGTTAAGCACTTACTTTGTGCCAGGCACTGTACTAAGCATTGGGGTGGATATAAGCAAATTGGTTGGACACAGTCTCCTGTCCCATGTGGGGCTCACGGTCTCAATCCCCATTTTACAGATGAGATAACTGAGGTCCAGAGAAGGGAAGTGATTGTTCAAGATCACACAGCAGACAAGGGGCAGAGCTGGGATTAGAACTCATGACCTTCTGTCTCCCAGGCCCACTACGCCGTGCTGCTTCTCTGTACTGTACTGTATTAAGCAAATGGGAGAGGACGCTATCACAATAAGCAGTCACAGGATTGTCTCTCTTGCTGTATAGTACCTTCCAAGCACATAGTACAGTGCTCTGCACACAGTAAGCACTCAATAAATACGATTGAATGAATGAATTCCCTGCCACAACGAGCTTGCAGTTGAAAGGGATGCGTTTGTTCACACACAACTTCTAAGGTTCCCTTGATCATTCCATTGTTCATTCACTCATTCAACTGTATTCACTGCGTGCTTACTGTTTGCAGAGCACTGTACTAAGCGCTTAGGAAAGTACAGTAGAGAGTGACCATCCCTGCCCTCAATGAGCTTCCAGTCTAGAGGGGCTCAAGTCGTATTTATTGAACTCTTACTATGTGCAGAGCTCTGTACTAAGCACTCAGGAGTGTAGGATCCAACAATCTGATGTTTAGAACAGTGCTTAGCACATAGTAAGCACCTAACAAATACGATTATTATTATTATTTTTATTAACAGACTCATTCCCTGGCCCTGACAAGTTCCCAGTCTAGAAGGGCTCCAGTCCTATTTTCTGAGCACTTCCTGGGTGCAGAGCGCTGTACTAAGTGCTCGGGAGAGTAGGATCCAACAATCTGATGCTTACAACAGTGCTTGGCACATGGTAAGCATGTAACAAAAACCATTAATTATTATTATTATTAATGGACTCATTCCCTGGCCCCGGCAAGTTCCCAATCTAGAGGGGCTCCAGTCCTACTTATTGAGCACTTCCTGGGTGCAGAGCACTGTAGTAAGCACTTGGGAGAGTAGGATCCGGCAATCAATGGACTCATTCCCTGCCTCCAACGAGATCCCAGTCTAGAGGGGCTCCAGTCCTATTTACTGAGCACTTCCTACATGCAGAGCACTGTAGTAAGCGCTCAGGAGAATAGGATCCAACAATCAACGGACTCATTCCCTGGCCCCGATGAGCTCCCAATCTAGAGGGGCTCCAGTCCTACTTACTGAGCGCTTCCTGGGTACAGAGTGCTGTACTAAGCACTCGGGAGGAGAGTAGGATCCAACAATCTGATGCTTAGAACAGTGCTTGGCACATAGTAAGTGCATAACAAATACTTTTATTATTATTATTAATGGACTCATTCCCTGGCCCCGACTAACTCCCAGTCTAGAGGGCCTCCAGTGCTATTTACTTAGTGCTTCCTGGGTGCAGAGTGCTGTAGTAAACACTCTGGATAGTAGGATCCAGCAATCAATGGACATGTTCCCTGCCTCCAATGAGCTCCCAATCTAGAGGGGCTCAGACCTATTTGTTAAGCACTTCCTATGTGCAGAGTGCTGTACTAAGCACTCGGGAGAGTAGAATCCAGCAATCAATGGACTCATTCCCTGGTCCCGACGAGCTCCCAGTCTAGAGGGGCTACCGTCATACTTACTGAGTGCTTCCTGGGTGCAGAGAGCTGTGATAAGCGCTCGGGAGGGTAGAATCTATCAATCCAACAGACACGTTCCCTGCCTCCAATGAGTTCCCAGTCTAGAGGGGCTCGAGTCCTATTTACTGAGCGCTTCTTATGTGCAGAGCTCTGTACTAAGTGCACAGGAGAGTAGGATCCAACAATCTGATTCTTAGAACAGTGCTTGGCACATAGTAAGCGCATAACAAATATCATTTTTATTGTTATTGTTATTAACGGACTCATTCCCTGGTCCCAAAGAGTTCCCAGTCTAGAGGGGCTCCAGTTCTATTTACTCAGTGCTTCCTGGGTGCAGAGCACTGTAGTAAACACTTGGGAGAGTAGGATCCGGCAATCAACGTACTCATTCCCTGGCCTCGATGACCTCCCAGTCTAGAGGGGCTCCAGTCCTAGTTACTGAGCACTTCCTGAGTGCAGGGTGCTGTACTAAGTGCTCAGGAGAGTAGGATCCAGGAATCAACGGACATGTTCCCTGCCTCCAATGAGCTCCCAGTCTAGAGAGTGTCCTATTTACTGTGCACTTCCTGGGTGCGAAGCGCTGTGGTAAGCACTTGGGAAAGTAGAATCCATCAGTCAATGAACACGTTCCGTGCCTCCAACGGGATCCCAATCTAAAGGGGCTCCAGTCCTACTTACTGAGCACTTCTTATGTGCAGGGCGTTGTAGTAAGCGCTCGGGAGAGTAGGATCCAACAATCAAGGGATTCAATCCCTGGCCTGACTAGCTCCCAGTCTAGAGGGGCTCCAGTCTTACTTACTGAGTGCTTCCTGGGTGCAGAGTGCAGTACTAAATGCTCGGGAGAGTAGGATCCAACAATCAACAATCAATAAAAGAAGCAGCGTGGCTCAGTGGAAATAGCCCGGGCTTTGGAGTCAGAGGTCGTGGGTTTAAATTCAGGCTCTGCCAATTGTCAGCTGTGTGACTTTGGGCAAGTCACTTCACTTCTCTGGCCCTCAGTTCCTTCATCTATAAAATGGGGATTAAGATTGTGAGCCCTCCGTGGGACAACCTGATCATCATGTAACCTCCCCAGCGCTTAGAACAGTGCTTTGCAGATAGTAAGTGCTTAATAAATGCCATCATTATTATTATTACCATTATTATCAACAGACTCATTCCCTGGCCGTGACGAGCTCCCAGTCTAGAGGGGCTCCAGTCCTATTCACTGAGCACTTTACCACTAGGGTTCCATGGTGTAATGGTTAGCACTCTGGACTTGGAATCCAGCGATATGAGTTCAAATCTCGGTGGGACCTCAAGTATTTTATATATGTTTGTACAGATTTATTACTCTATTTTACTTGTACATATTTACATATTCTATTTATTTTATCTGTTAATATGTTTTGTTTTGTTGTCTGTCTCCCCATTCTAGACTGTGAGCCCGCTGTTGGGTAGGAAATGTCTCTATATGTTGCCAACTTGTACTTCTCAAGCGCTTAGTACAGTGCTCTGCATACAGTATGCACTCAATAAATACGATTGAATGAATGAATGAATGAACGAATGAATGAACGAATGAGCACTTCCTGGGCGTGGAGTGCTGGACTAAGCGCTCGGGAAGAGAGTATCCAATAATCAAAGGACTCATTCCCTGGCCCCGACGAGCTCCCAGTCTAGAGGGGCTCCAGTCCTACTTACTGAGCACTTCCTATGTGCAGAGCACTGTAGTAAGCGCTTGGGAGAGTGGGATCCAACAATCAATGGACTCATTCCCTGCCTCTGACGAGCTCCCAGTCTAGAGGGGCTCCAGTCCTACTTACTGAGCGCTTCCTGGGTGTGGAGCGCTGTGGTGAGTGCTTGGGAGAGTAGGACCCATCAGTCAACGGACACGTTCCGTGCCTCCAACGGGATCCCAGTCTAGAGGGGCTCCAGTCCTATTTACTGAGCGCTTCCTGGGTGTAGAGCACTGTACTAAGCACTCGGGAGAGTGTGATCCAATAATCAACGGACTCATTCCCAGGCCCTGATGAGCTTCCAGTCTAGAGGGGCTCCAGTCCTACTTACTGAGCACTTCCTGGGTGCAGAGCACTGTGGTAAGCGCTCAGGAGATAGGACCCATCAATCAACGGACAGGTTCCGTGCCTCCAATGGGATCCCAATCTAGAGGGGCTCCAGTCCTATTTACTGAGTGCTTCCTGGGTGCAGAGCACTATACTAAGCGCTCGGGAGGGGGGGTAGGATCCAACAATCAACGGACTCATTCCCAGGCCCCGACCAGCTCCCAATCTAGAGGGGCTCCAGTCCTACTTACTGAGCACTTCCTGGGTGCGGAGCACTGTGGTAAGCGCTTGGGAGAGTAGGACCCATCAGTCAACAGACACGTTCCGTGCCTCCAACAGGATCCCAATCTAGAGGGGCTCCAGTCCCATTTACTGAGAGCTTCATGGGTGCAGAGCGCTGTATTAAGCGCTCGGGCGGGTAGGATCCAACAATCAACAGACTCATTCCCAGGCCCCGACCAGCTCCCAGTCTAGAGGGGCTCCAGTCCTACTTACTGAGCGCTTCCTGGGTGCAGAGCTCTGTGGTAAGCGCTCGGGAGAGTAGGATCCAGCAATCAACGGACTCATTCCCTGGCACCGACGAGTTCCCAGTCTAGAGGGGCTCCGGTCCTATTTACTGAGCACTTCCTGGGTGCAGAGCGCTGTACTAAGCGCTCGGGGGGGGGGGTAGGATCCAGCAATCAATGGACTCATTCCCAGGCCCCGACGAGATCCCAGTCTAGAGGGGCTCCGGTCCTATTTACTGAGCGCTTCCTGGGTGCAGAGCGCTGTGGTAAGCCCTCGGGAGAGTAGGACGCCCCCTTTTAGACTCCCCCTTTTAGACTGTGAGCCTACTGTTGGGTAGGGACTGTCTCTATATAATAATAATAACAATAATGATGGCATTTATTAAGCGCTTACTATGTGCAAAGCACTGTTCTAAGCGCTGGGGGGGATACAAGGTGATCAGCTTGTTCCACGGGGGGGCTCACAGTCAACCCCCATTTTAGAGATGAGGGAACTGAGGCCCAGAGAAGTGAAGTGACTTGCCCAAGGTCACACAGCTGACAATTGGCGGAGCTGGGATTTGAACCCACGACCACTGACTCCAAAGCCCGGGCTCTTTCCACTGAGCCACGCTGCTTCTCTATATGTTGCCAACTTGTGCTTCCCAAGCGCTTAGGCCAGTGCTCTGCACACCGTAAGCGCTCAATAAATGCGATTGATTGATTGATTGGTTGATTGACCCGGCAAAGAACGGGCACATTCCCCGGCCCCTCCGAGCTCGGTGGCTCGGGGTGGGCCGCCCCCCTCCCAGCTCCTGGGGCGCCGGGGCCTCGGGTCCCTTCCCCGGGCGGGTCCCCCCGCCCCGTTTGCTCACCTCCCGCCTCTTCGTCCAGCGAGTTGATGCAGGGGAAGTAGCCGGCCAGGGCCTCGAAGGAGGCGGACAGGCTGCTGCGGCTCTGGGAGCGCTGCATGGGCCGGGCCCCGGAGCCCCCTCCCCCGGAGCCCCCCGGCCCCTGCCGGCCCATCCGCGCCGCCCCGCCGCCCTTGGCGCGGTACAGGATCCGCGGCGTCTTGGCGGCTCCCGCGGGCCGGCGGAGGACGGACCGGGGACAGGGACCGGCCCCGAGGACACGAGGCTGGCCCGGCCCGAGGCGGACGGGGCAGAGGATGGGGCAGCGGACCGCCCCGGGCCCCTACGGGGAAGGGGGCACCGCGGGACCGGGAGAAAGGGGATGGGGAAGGAAGGCGCTAGGGAAGGGGCAGTCGCTGGGGAAGGGGGCAGTCGCTTGGGGAGGGGGAAGAGCTGGGGAAGGGGCTAGGAAAGGGACAGCCGCTAAGGAAGGGACAGACTCTAGGGAAGGGGCAGCCGCTTGGGAAGGGGCAGAGCTGGGGAAGGGGGCAGTCGCTTGAGGAGGGGGAAGAGCTGGGGAAGGGGCTAGGGAAGGGACAGCCGCTCGGGAAGGGACAGCCTCTAGGGAAGGGGCAGTCGCTGGGGAGGGGGCAGAGCTGGAAAGGGGGCAGAGCTGGGGAAGGGGCAGTCTCTGGGGAAGGGGGCAGTCGCTTGGGGAGGGGGAAGAACTGGGGAAGGGGCTACGAAAGGGACAGCCGCTAGGGAAGGGACAGCCTCTAGGGAAGGGGCAGTCGCTGGGGAGGGGGCAGAGCTGGAAAGGGGGCAGAGCTGGGGAAGGGGCAGTCTCTGGGGAAGGGGGCAGTCGGTTGGGGAGGGGGAAGAACTGGGGAAGGGGCTACGAAAGGGACAGCCGCTAGGGAAGGGACAGCCTCTAGGGAAGGGGCAGTGCTGGGGAAGGGGCAGTCGCTGGGGAGGGGGCAGAGCTGGGGAAGGGGCTAAGGAAGGGACAGTCGCTGGGGAAGGGGCAGTCTCTGGGGAGGGGCAGTGCTGGGGAAGGGGCAGTCGTTGGAGAGGGGGCAGAGCTGGGGAAGGGGCTGAGGAAGGGACAGACGCTGGGGAGGGGGCAGTCTCTGGGGGGGCAGTCTCTGGGGAGGGGGCAGTCGCTTGGGGAAGGGGCAGTGCTGGAGAAGGGGCTACGGAAGGGACAGCCGCTGGGATAGGGGCAGCCGCTAGGGAAGGGGCAGTCGCTGGGGAAAGGGCAGTCGCTGGGGAAGGGGCTACGGAAGGGGCAGCCTCTGGGGAAGGGGCAGCCTCTGGGGAAGGGGCAGCCTCTGGGGAAGGGGCAGCCGGAGCAGCAGCAGCGGCTCCACTTCCCCGGCCCGAACTCTCCGCCTCCGCCAAGTGGCTTCCGTTCTCTGTGTCTGTCTCTCTTTCTCTCTCCCACCTCCTTCTTTGCTTTAACCGGTTCGAGATGACGAGCCGCACCGACTCACGCATCTCAGACCCAACAGCCTATCAGTGCCGGGCTTTGGGTCGCCGCAAAGGCGACCGGAGGGAGCTGGGCCAGCTGGACTCGGTGTCATGTGCCATTCACATGCCCAACTACCCAAACCACAGATGGGAGGCAAATATTGACAACATCAAACGGCAAAAGGACCGCACTCTTCCAACAGTGAAGATCCCCCAATAACCCGATTTTCTACAATCATCTCCGTTACTTAAGTGGCATCTAAGTGGGATTAAGTGAGTGGCATGGAAAAGAAACACGGAGCAAAGTTTAGAAGACATCTGTCACCTAAAAGAGCAGCAGTTTTTGAAACAAGCACCTAAATGTTTTCAGTGTAGTCCACTGGCAATTCGGGTTCATTCATAACTCTTGGGATCGGGAATGGTGGTCAATGGGATATAAACTGTTGGGGTTTTTCTGTTTGTTTAGAAAATCACTTTGGCATTCACCAAAGCAAGGACGAGAATTTCAGCGATAATTTCAGATTATGAAGATTCAGATTAATAAAAAAAAGGTGGCCAGAAGTAACTAATCTGGCTTCAGGATCAAAAACAAAGCATCAATGTAAATTGGATTTATCATATATAATTTTTTAGATTAAAATTTTCAATAATAATAACAATAATAATGGCATTTATTAAGCACTTACTATGTGCAAAGCACTGTTCTAAGCGCTGGGTAGGTTACAAGGTGATCAGATTGTTCCACGTGGGGCTCACAGTCTAATCCCCATTTTACAGATGAGGTAACTGAGGCACAGAGAAGTTAAGTGACTTGCCTGAAGTCACACAGAGGACAAGTGGCAGAGCCAGGATTTGAACCCATGACCTCCGACTCCAAAGCCCGTGCTCTTTCCACTAAGCTACGCTGCTTCAAGGCATCATGGAAATCATGGATGGTAGAATCCAACAATCTGGTAGTTACTGAACACTGTACACTAAGCACATGGGAGACTGCAATACCCTAGAGTAGGTAGAAATGATTCCTGCCCACAAGGAGCCTACAGACTAGTCGTTATATTCTTCGGAGGTTTCCTTTAAAAAAAAAAAATGATTCCATGATTTCATTGAATCACAATAACTTTTAGGTAGAAGATGCTTCGGGAGGGTATCTGGTTTAATTTATCACTATCACCATCAATGGTATTTTTTGAGCTTTTACTGTATGCAGAGCACTATGCTAAGCACTTGGGCAAGTACAGTACAACAACAGAGTTGGTAGACATGATCCCTGCCTACATACAACAAGCTTACAGTCCTGTGGGGGAAGAAGACATAAATATGTCATGGATGTTAGTCATTCCTGTCTGTCCCAAGAGGCAGCAACTTTGACAGGCCAGAAGATCAGTCAATCAATGGTATTTAACACATTCTCTGCAGAGGACTGGGGTGTACTAAGCATTCGAGAGAGTACTATGAAGTAGACACAAATCCCTGCCCTCGTGGACTTTACATGGCTGGCTCCCAAGGCCATCATTCCTGTCTAGGAACTGGACCCTGGACACCACTTAACTACTGCCACTCTGGGGTCCTTGATCCTCACTTTCATATTCTGCCATCTTTGGGGGGGTCTTTGCTGCACTGAACCATCCTTATGAACAGAACATTCTTGCTCATTCATAATTTAAGTCCTACTTATTTAAATATGTGCTCATTTCCTCTTGTTCTTTTCTCTGTCAACATCACTATGTGAAAATGCAGTGTTTTAAAATCACATCCTTCAGCTCTTTTTTCCAAAACAAGTAACTTTTAACCTTATTTTGCCAATATATAATGCGAGCTGAAGCAATTTAAGGACAATTTTCAACCTTTTCAAGTATCATGCCCACTGATTCTCCTCACTTTGTGTGAATCATTATTATTATTATTATTATTATTAACATCATCATCACTATATTTATATAGCACTTAACTATGCATCAATCCTGGGGTAGACATAACTTAGATCAGACACAGTCCCTATGCATGCCCATCAGTACAATTTACACATATTACTCCCCATTTTCACCAAACCAAAGCTTTGCACCTCTTCCCTCATCTCAGGAGTGAGAAAACTGAGTAGTGTCTCGAGTTGACAGGTCTAACGTCTCGAGTGCATGTGAAATGCTTCCTGTTTCACTCCTCATTTTCCTCCCAATTTTTTTTAAGGAAACCCCCAAAGAATATAACTACTAGTCTGTAAACTCCTCGTGGGCAGGGATCATTTCTACCTACTCTACAGTATTGCACTCTACCAAGTGCTTGGTACAGTGCTCAATAACTACCAGATTGTTTGATTCTACCATCCTATTTCTTCTTTCTCTTTCACCCATTTTCTTCCTTCCCACATTCCCACCTCCAATCAGTTCAGGTTAGCTGAATCTTCTTAAAACGATATTAGGAAACTCCCAGTTCAGTTTATGATAATTGATTTGCTTTCTTAATGTTTTCTCCTACCACATTTATTAAACTGAGATGGAAAACACACCTTGAAGAAATGAATTTCTCTATCCTTATCTTCCCACCCAAATTCTGTCCGCTCCCTGACTTTCCCATCACTGTAGATGGCACCACCATCCTTCCTTTCTCATAAGCCAGTAAACTTGGCCTTATCCTCAACTCCTCTCCCTCATTCAACCCACATATTCAATCCATCACTAAATCCTGTAGTACCACCTTCACGGCGTTGCTGAAATCCACCCTTTCCTCTCCATCCAAACTGATGTTAACCTGATCACTCATCCTACCCTGCCTTGATTACTGCATCAAGCTTCCTTGTTGACCTCCCAGCTTCCCCTCTCTCCCCACTCCAGTCCATACTTCACTCTGCTGACTGCATCATTTTTCTACAAAAACGTTCAGGACATGATGATTATGATGATGACGGTATCTGTTAAGTGCTTATTATGTGCCAGGCACTGTTCTGAATGTTGCGGTAGACATAAGGTAATCAAGTTGTCCCATGTGGGGCTCCCAATCTTAATTCCCATTTTACAGATGAGGTAACAGGCACAGAGAAGTTAAGTGACTTGCCCAAAGTCACACAGCTGACAAGTGGCAGAGCCAGGATTAGAACCCACGACCTCTGACTCCCAAGCCCCTGGTCTTTCCACTAAGCCACACTGCTTCTCTAAAGCACACAGTCCTTCGAGCCTGAATCGAACCAGTGACCTAAGGATGTTTAAGGATTTACCACTACAGTCCTCCACTCTACCAGCTGAGCTATTGAAGGTTCACACAGTTTCCCCACTCCTCAAAATACCCCAGGGATGGCCCATCCATTTCCACATCAAACAAAAACTCCTCATCGCTGGCTTCAAAGTAGTCAAACATCTTGCTTCTGAATTGAATGATTTAGAAAAGGAGATATACTGGCTATACAAGTTAGTTGGCCAGATTCTCCCATCTCATACTGCTCTTTAGGGGGGTGATTCCGTACAGGATTATTGTCAAAATCCTCCAAAATGACCAGTTAGACGGCTATACTGTCTTGCTGTTGTCTATCTCATCCAAGTCTCATTCGGTCACTTCATTAGTCGCTGTCCTAGAACAACGGGCAGGAGCCAGGGAAGACGGAGGTCGGATATTCTGGTGAGCTCCGTTCCCATCTCTCCAGCAGTCACCTCTCTGTCCCCCTCCATTGACACTGCCCCTCCTAGAGCCCCCATTCACCTCCTCTCTGACCTCTGAGAGTTATGTTGCCAACTTGTACTTCCCAAGCGCTTAGTACAGTGCTCTGCACACAGTAAGCGCTCAATAAATACAATTGATTGATTGATTGAGAGGGCTGGCGGCTCTTGGGGTTGGATGTTACAAAGGGGAATGCCCTGGCCAGCAGGATACTTTCTGAAGGGCCGGGGCACAGTTAGGTTTGCTGTGGTGTGCTACAGCAAATAAAACGATCTGGCCTGAAGTTTCTTCCCACCAGTTGTAATGGTTGTAATGACAAGCAGCAATAGGAGAAATAGAATTTGGGTGAATGGAAGATATTCCAACCAACCAACCAACAATTAGCATGCCATAAATCAACACCTTCAACTGGGTGGAGGATGATCAGATAAGAGCATCCCAGCACAGGGCCAGTATTTCAATCAGAAGTACCACAGGCAATTCGCACCCATATCATATTTCCCATTGGGATAAATTAGGCCCTTTGGGGGACCTATTTACTCTGTTAGGGCATTGGAATGCCAATTAATACACTAATTAGTGCGGCAGTGATTTACTAAATGGTATCTTTGTGGGCTAAATTTACGAGTCTTTTTTTTAAAAAAAGGAGCCTAAATTATTCCTAGGAAGTCATTTATGCAGTGGGAGAACCATGATAATTACTAAAAGTATAATTAACACAAACTGTGGTTCATGGACAATAATATCACGAATGGATGAAACGGAAAATGTGACATAACTTACCTTTTTAAAGTGCCTGAAACAATCGCTTGATAGGCCAAAGAGATAAATAAACCTATATTAGTATACTCAAACATTTTCTTCCCTAACCTTCCCTAATGACTACCCTTCCTCACACCCACTAAGAGAGAGATCTCAATGCTGTTATGTAAAAGAGAAAAGTAATAACATGCTTCCTTGTCTCACTAATTGTATTGTACTCTCCCAACTGCTTAGTGTTGTGGTTTGCACATAAGTGCCCAATAAATACCATAGATTGATTCAAAGATAGGTTACTGGAGGATTGGCTAGGGGGTGAGGATTAAGGGGAAGGATGTTAGTGAACAGAAGAGGAGGTAGGAAAAGTGGAAGATTAGGGTAAAAAACCCGGGAACACCTGTGTTCACAAGTAGTCCTGGCCCATCATCAAACTACTGTTTAGAACTCTACAGCTCTGTCTTGCAAATGCCCATGAAACTTTAATTGATGCTCTAGGGACTCCTGATCCTGCATTTGAGAACTGCTATCGTTTAGGTTCATTTTTACATTCTTATCCAAAATAAAACTTTGCTAAATTATCAACTAATCCAGATCAAGCAGTTTCTGATTTTACTCATTCTTAACGGATGAGGCCAAACTGCTTGTGCTGGAGGAGAGCTTAGGAAAGAGAAGGGACTGAAGTACAGTCTGGAGCAATGAGAACCTCAGAAGTGGAGAGTTGGGTAGTGAAGGAGCCAGGGAAATTAAAACTATTTTGGCAGTCCGGTTTTCTCTCAGTGAAGCATTAGGACAACTCAGTGAGAACAATGAGAAACAGACTGGCCTAGCAGGAAGATCACGGGTTTGGGAGGATCAGAGGACCTGGGTTCTAATCCTAGCTCTGTGACCTGCCTGCTGTGTGACCTCACATGAGTCACTTAACTTCCCTGTGCCTCAGTTTCCTGGATGCTAAATGTGAGCCCCATGAGGGACAGACGGTGGCTCATCTGAATATATTGTATCTACGTCAGCCCTTAGGACAGTGCCTGTCATATAGTGAGAAGCAGAGAAGCAGTGTGGCTCAGTGGAAAGAGCACAGGCTTGGGAGTCAGAGGTCATGAGTTCTAGTCCCTACTCCGCCACTTGTCAGCTGTGTGACTTTGGGCAAGTCACTTAACTTCTCTGTGCCTCATTACCTCATCTATAAAATGGGGATTAAGATGGTGAGCCCCACATGGGACAACCTGATCACCTTGTATCCCCCCAGCACTTAGAATAGTGTTTTGCACATAGTAAGTGCTTAACAAATACCATCATTATTATTATTACTAGTAGTAGTAAGCTTTTAACATTTGGCATAGTGGCTAGAGCACAGGCCTGGAAGTCAGAAGGTCATGGGGTCTAATCCTGGCTCAGCCACTTGTCTGCTGTGGTATTGGACAAGTCACTTCACTTCTCTATGCCTCAATTCCCTCATCTGTATATTGAGAATTAAGACAATGAATCCCATAGGGGACAGGAACTATGTCCAAACTGATTTGGTTGTATCCACCCCAGTGCTAGTATGATGTTTGGTGCTTAGTATGCGCTCAGTGAGCTGCTTTTTCCTAGGTGGTTCCAAACCCCCTCTAGACTGTAAGCTCATTGTGGGCAGGGAATTCATTCATTCTTTCATTCAATCGTATTTATTGAGCACTTACTGTGTGCAGAGCACTGTACTAAGCGCTTGGGAAGTACAAGTTGGCAACATATTGAGACGGTCCCTACGCAACAACGGGCTCACAGTCTAGAAGGGGGAGACAGACAACAAAACAAAACATGTGGACAGGTGTCAAGTCATCAGAATAGAGATAAAGCCAGATGCACATCAACAAAATAAGTAGAATAGTAAATATGTACAAGTAAAATAAATAGAGTAATAAATCTGTACAAACATATATACAGGTGCTGTGGGGAGGGGAGGGAGGTAGGGTGGGAGGGATAGGGAGGAGGAGAGGAAAAAGGGGAAGGCCTCCTGGAGGAGGTGAGCTCTCAGTAGGGCTTTGAAGGGAGGAAGTGTTCATTGTTGTAATGTACTTTCCCAAGCGCTTAGTACAGTGTTCTGTATACAGTAAGTGCTTAATAAATAAGATTGAATGAATGACCCAAGAAGCCAGTGAAAGAAAGCAGTGAGCAAGCTTAGAGCAGTAAGGGGGAGGGTTGTTGAGAAACAAAGTGTTCGGAGAGACAAGTGTCAAATACATTTGAGAAGCAGCATGGCTCAGTGAAAAGAGCATGGGCTTTGGAATCAGAGGTCATGGGTTCAAATCCCAGCTCTGCCAACTGTCAGCTGTGTGACTTTGGGCAAGTCACTTCACTTCTCTGTGCCTCAGTTACCTCATCTGTAAAATTGGGATTAAGACTGTGTGCCCCCGTGGGACAACCTGATTACCTTGTACCTCCCCAGCACTTAGAACAGTGCTTTGCACATAGTAAGTGCTTAATAAACGCTATTATTATTATTATTATTATTATTAAATACAGTCTCCCAACTGTGGCCTTAGGCCTCAGGTCTTTGGAATGTGTGGAATGTGCTCCATTTACGTAGAAAAAGGAGGCTTTGGAATTCCACCCAGGATTGCACCATCCTGGAACCACTTCTTCATACTTTGCTTTGTATTATATCATCTCTGTATTTGTAGTTTTCAACAAACAAGTTGTTCATTTATTGCCCTACATTCTACATTTAGTATGCATTCTGCCAAAAAACCCCAAGAAAACCTTAAGAAAAACTCAGAACACGTAATCACATGTTCCAGGAAGCAGATATTCATTCAATCGTATTTATTGAGCGCTTACTGTGAGCAGAGCACTGTACTAAGCACTTGGGAAGTACAAGGTGGCAACATATAGAGACAGTACCTACCCAACAGTGGGCTCACAGTCTAGAAATGCTGCTAGGCAGTTCTTACACTAGGAAGTTCAAGGTAATCCTGGAATCAGTTCCACCTAGTATTACAATTATAGTTTTATTATTCTTAAAACATACGTATATATAAAAAGATGTCACAAAATACAATTCTCCGACCAAATTAACAAAAATCTCCATGAAAAAGTCTCACAATCAAATGCCCAAGATAAAACGTAAGTATTAAAGTCGAACCTGCCACATGGAAAAATTTAGAGAATTGCCATCAACTGTATGTGTTAGAATAGAAAACTCAGGGAACATTAAAATACACTTCAAAGATTGGTGAAATATAAAAAAATCGTCTGAATCAGCATTCTTCCATACTAAAACTGAATATGCATTTCAGTGTTAAACTTTAAAAATGATCAAACATCAATAGAGCCTGTTCTATTTTTTATAGTAGTTAGATCACTTCCTACTAGATACTTATAAGGAAAAGAACAGTGCTCCCTTAGGGAACCACAAAGGAAAGAATAGTAGAACAGAGGTTCTTAACTTCTCTGTGTCTCAGTCTCTTGATCTGTAAAATGGGGATTATTCATTCATTCAATCGTATTTGAGTGCTTACTGTGTGCAGAGCACTGTACTAAGCACTTGGGAAGTACAAGTTGGCAACATATAGAGATGGTCCCTACCCAACAGTGGGCTCACAGTCTAGAAGATTGTAAATCTGTTCTCTCTCTCCACCTTAGACTGTGAGTGGCATGTGGGACAGAGACTATGTCAAACCTTATTATCTTGTGTCTATCCCAGTGCTCAGTACAGTTCTTGACACATATCAACACTTATCAAATATCATTGTTATTATTATGCATGATGTCCCATTCCTGTGATTTAATGTGTGTGTATGTGTGTGGGGTGGGGTTGACCACCCAAAAAGCTTCATGGAATATTTGAGAGTTGGGGGAGGGGAAGAGGAGTAGTTGTAGTATTATTAATGGCAGAATTTCCAGAAGCATATGTCTTCTTCCTTGCTATATTCCCCACCATGTATAGTACAGATCACCATTGTTACATTGTAAGCACATAATTACAATAATAACAATTGTAGTATATGCCAAACACTGTCCTGGAGTAGATACAAGAGAGTCAGGTGGGACACTGTCCCTATCTCATATGGAGCTCACAGATTAAAGGGGTAGGCAAGCATGAATTTAATTCCCATTTTACAGAGGGAGAAACTGAGGTCTAGTTAAGTGACTTGTCCAAGGTCATACAGCAAACAAGTGATAGGGCTGGGATTAGATCCCAAGTCCTCTTACTTCCAGGCCCAAGTTCTTTCCACAAAGCCATGCTACATCTCTCATAGAACAAGCCCAATGCCTTGTTATAAGCCTACCTAACTGGTGAAAGGATGGGAAGGATCCTTCCATTTCGGAGGGCTTTCTATAGCCTGTTCTCTCTTTCAGAAGACAGAATAGGGCTCATTTGCTTTTTCAGGCCACTAGGTAGCATTGTAACACAGAAGCAGTGAATACACTAAGTATTTCCATGTGATGTGAAAAAAATACTCTCACCCTAAGGACCCAATGTGTAATAATGAGGGGGTTTCAGCAATGGAGAAAATCTGGTTCAATTATTTTAGTAATTAAGAACATCTAGGGGTCATTACTGACCAGAGCAATTACCTTCGAGACCATTTTTCTGTCTCCCAAAGTGGGACCAAGATGTTTGCAGAAACAACAAGATGGTTGTCCTGCATGTTATAAGTGATATGTTCAAACCTAGACATGGCAAAAGCGTAGGTAGGTCCCACCTTGTGTCTCTCCAGCACTTAGAACAGTGCTTTGCACATAGTAAGCACTTAATAAATGCCATTATTATTATTATTATTTCCACCTACAAAGGAGAATACAGTCGTTACCAAGTATTGACATTGTTCATTTTCCTGATTTGAAAAGGATAGTATTTCCTTTTGAAATTGAGCAAATGAGCATCATTCTTGAAATGGTGGATAAGGTAAATGCCTTATCATAAGTAGCCAATAAAGGCACCAGTCAAAGCAACTGCCAGCTAAATAAGGCACAGTGAACTGAAGAGCAGTTGTAGGGAACAGAGGTGTCTATATTCTAGGCAGTAATAGTACTTTGTCCCACATGGAGATCTCCTGCCTCCTTTCAAAATTCACCCCCTTCACCTGATCATCAGACCCCATTCCTTTGCACTGTTTGCTCTCTAATGGCTTCTTCCCCACTGCCTTCAAACATGCCCGTGTCTCCCCAATCCTAAAAAAATCCTCCCTTGACCGCACAGCTCCCCCCAGTTACTGCCTCAGCTCCATCTTCCTCTCCAAACTCTTTGCGCAAGCTGTCTACACCCACTGTCTCAAATTCCTCTCCTCTAAATCTCTCCTTGACCCTCTCCAATCTGGCTTCCATACCCCTCACTCCACAGAAACCTCCCTCTCAAAGGTCACCAATGATCATCTTCTGGTCAAATCCAATGGCCTCTACTCCATTCATTCATTCACTCAATCATATTTATTGAGCACTGTGTGCAGAACACTGTACCAAGTGCTTGGGAGTACAAGTCGGCAAGATGTAGAGATAGTCAATCAATCAATCAATCAATCATATTTATTGAGCACTTACTGTGTGCAGAGCACTGTACTAAGTGTTTGGGAAGTACAAGTTGGCGACACATAGAGACAGTCCCTACCCAACAGTGGGCTCACAGTCTAGACGGTGGAGACGGAGAACAAAACCAAACATATTAACAAAATAAAATGAATAGAATAGATATGTACAAGTAAAATAAATAAATAAATAAATAAGAGCAAAAAATATGTACAAACATATATACATTTATACAGGTCCCTACCCAACAAGGGGTCACAGTCTCCATCTTAATCACCCTTGACCTCTTAGCTGCCTTCAACACTGTCAACCACCCCCTTCTCCTGGAAACAGTATCCAACCTTGGCTTCACTGACACTGTCCTCTACTGGTTCTCCTCTTTATCTTTGGCCACTCATTCTCAGTCTCTTTCACGGGCTCCTCCTCTGCCTCTCACCCCTTAACTGTGGGGGTCCCTCAAGGTTCAGTTCTGGGTCCCCTTTTTTTCTCCATCTACATCTACTCCCTTGGAGAAACTAATTTTCTCCCATGGCTGCAACTACCACCTCTATGTGTATGATACCCTAATCTACATTTCCAGCCCTGATCACTCTCCCTCTCTGCAGTCTCACATTTCCTACTGCCTTCAAGACACCTATACTTGGATGTCCTCCCATCACCTCAAGCTTAACATGTCCAAAACAGAACTCCTCATCTTTCCACCCAAAACCCGTCCTCCCCTTTTCCTATCATTGTAGATGGCACCACCACCCTTCCCGTCTCACAAGCCAAGGTTACAATGCTCTTATTCCACTCACATATTCCATCCATCATTAAATCCTGTCAGTTCCAACTTCACAACATCGCTAAAATCGGCCCTTTCCTCTCCATCCAAACTGTTACCACATTAATACAATCACTCATTCTATCCCATCTGGATTACTGCATCACCTTCCTTGCTGACCTCCCAGCCTCCTATCTCTCCCCACTCCAGTCCATATGTCAATCTGCTGTCCAGATCATTTTTCTACAAAAATGCTCAGGACATGTTTCCCCACTCCTCAAGAAACTCCAGTAGTTGCCCATCTACCTCCATATCAAACAAAAACTCCTCACCATTGGCTTTAAAGCACTCAATCACCCTGCCTTCTCCTACATCACCTAGCTACTCTCCTACTATAACCCTGCACACTTTGATCCTTTAATGCTAACCTTCTCACTCTCGATCTCGTCTATCGCGTCACCAACCCCTTGACCATGTCCTGCCTCTGGCCTGGAATGCCCTACCTCCTCAAATCTGACAATTACTCTTTCCCCATTCAAAGCCTAATTGATGGTACAGCTCCTTCAAGAGGCATTCCCTGACTAAGGCCCCCTTTCCTCTGCTCCCACTCCCTCCTGTGTCACCCTGACTTGCTCCCTTTGTTCATCCCCCTGGCAGCCCCACAACACTTATGTACATCTCTGTGATTTATTTATAGTAATGTCTGTCTTCCCCCATCTAGACTTTACGCTCATTGTGCACAGGAAATGTGCCTGTCTGTTGTACTGTACTCTACCAAGCACTTATTATAGTGCTTTGCACAAAATAAGCACTCAATAAATATGACTGAATGGATAAATGAATGACTATGAGAGAATTGGATTTTCTTGATTATTTGTTTCATCGGACCAATGAAGACTTTTGATTTTGTGGGCAATCCACATGCCTGGCCAGTCTGGTTCCCTTCCCATCTCCAAGAAAGAAATGAGTGTGAGGCCATTAGAGGTACTCGGGGTGGTGGTGATGGGATGAGTGAAAGAGGTAGGGATATCTTCTTGGAACATTCCTGTAGTTATCTTATTTAGCTAGAAACCCTGGACATGGCAGGACAAGAATGGAAATGAGGGGTATCAGGGAGAAGGGGAAGAGTTGTAAGGTTTAAGCAACCCCTGATATTGAAGAAGACAGGCTGACCAGGAAATACATAGCCCTATTAGGAGCAGCAGGAGGGATCATACACAGGGGGTGTTCATTCTACTCTGGGTTTTAAGAATACATCTAGAATAAAGTTTTGAAAATAACATATGAACCCCTTATTTCTGAAGACTATACTATCTTCAAATTTGCCATAATTAAAATGTAAATGGCCACAATAATTACAACGAACATCACCGTGAGCAAAAATCTGGGGTTAAAAGCATATCAAAAGCATATCTCCTCCAAGAGGCCTTCCCTATATCCACTTCTCCCTCTCCCTTCTGCTTCACCCTTGTCCTTGGATTTGCACCTTTTATTCACTCCACCCTCAAACCCAAAGCACTTATGTACATATTCACAATTTATTTATTCATATTACAGTCTGTCTTCCTCTCTAGACTGTAAGCTCCTGGTGGGAAGGGAATTTGTCTACCAACTTTGTTATACTGTACTCCCCAGCACTTAGTACAATGCTCTGCACACAGTAAGCACTCAATACATTTGATTGATTGATCATATTCAGCTATTCCAGTGTGATTGCAAACAAAGTAAGTGGGGTTCCAGTGTTCAGGATCCTGAAAATTTCAAAACCTATTTCCCTCTCCCTCTCTGTTTGGACCATGCAAATCTAGCTCAAGGCTAGTTTTGCAGGGACTGTGGAAAGAACAGCGGGATGGGCCTGAGGCAAGCCAAAGAAGAGCAAGAACACACCAGGACATTCCTGGAAAACACATTTAAAGAAGCAACTCCTTGGTGACGGACAAGTTAGTTCTGGTAAAGGATGGGGCTGCCAATAGGGGCTGAATTTCTCAAACCTTCCTCTTCCTGGCCTATTTTCCATAAGGGCTAATTGACGTCAAACCAGGAGACTTGCTTCCCCACTTCTGAACCTAATCCAAGAGGTGCCTGTTGGCTCGGAAAAGAACCTCGTGACCATGCCAGTGAATGGAGTCAGAAGGACAATTCGTATTCTCTAGAGAAATTGAGGATGATGGCTTCTGTACCCAGGAAGCAAATGGTCACATTTGGAAACATTCACATCCCTATCATGGCCTTCACTACCAGACAACTAACATGATGAAATGCATGGGCCAAAGAGATAAAGTCTTTATCTTCAAACCTGGAGGAAAGAGCTCAAACTTTTAAGAGGCAAAGAAAAAGTATCTGTCTGAACATCGATTGATCTAAAAGCCAGGATCAGCAGGATCTAAGACGGTTGACAGTTACTTGGTGGTTTGTCAGTAAACTTCCTTGTGGCAGCACTGACCAAATGTACAAATCTTGCTGAAATTTCTGAGGCAGATTTCAAATATTCTCTCAGGACCACTCCCTCTAAACAACAAAGGCTGATTAAAACTTCAATATTTCAAGGAAAATGTACACTGTTCTTTCATTTAACTTTCATTGAAGGTTAACAAGTGTGTGGATTTGGCACAAATCAAAGGTCAAGATGGGATAATAATAATTAATAATAATAATTATGGTATTTGTTAAGTTCTCACTATGTAAGTGCTCACTGTACTAGGCACTGGGGTGGATACAAGCAAATCAGGTTGAACACAGTTCCTGTTCCGAATAGGACTCATAGTTTTCATCCCCATTCTACAGATGAGGTAACTGAGGCACAGAGAAGTGAAGTGATCTGTCCAAGGCCATACAGCAGACAAGTGGTGGAGCCGGGATTAGAACCCATGACCTTCTGACTCCCAGCCCCGCGCTCTATCCACTACACCATGTTGCTATTCTAAGGACTTGTATGCCTTCCATTTGGGGCATCAGACTGGTGGAAACCCTAAAATTAGCTGTACTGAACTTCAGGATATTTGTTAAGTAATTTATATGTAAAGCTATAGGAACGACAAAACAAAACAGGGCAAATAATTATAAGCATACCCCCAGTTCTCCTAAAGTGTAGCAGTTGTGTTCTCCCTAAATTCCATGTTTAAGAAAACCTATATTGTAGAACTCAGCCATTTGTGTACATATCATGGCATCCAAACAGGCTTGTAGTCAGACAAATGCTCCCTAATTCCCTAACAACATTCTAACCAAAACATGGTGAAAACATAACCTAGCAGAAATGGGTGTACACAATTTAACCATCTTAATAACATTTATGGTTAGAGATATCCACCACTCTCCCGGTTGACCTCATCCCTTCTGACTCTCTAAAACATACTTGTATCCATTCTTCTTCCCTCCCTGGCCATCATCACCTAATTAGAGTTCCTTCCCCTTTGCCTTCAAACATGTCTATGTTTCCCCTCTTCTAAAAAAAAGAAAATCTACTCTGGTCCCATTGCCCATCTAGTTGTCACTCCATCTCCCTCCCTCCCTCTAGTCTTGTAAACTTGTTGTGTCAGAGAATGTATCTACAACTCTGTCATACTGTATCCTCCTAAGTGCTTAGTATAGTGCTCTGGACACACTAATTCCTCAATAAATGCAATCAATTGATTGATCCCCATTAAAGCTCTTTGAATGGGTTGCATATTCATTCATTAATTCATTCAATCATATTTATTGAGTGCTTACTGTGTGCAAAGCACTGTACTAAGCGCTTGCGAAGTACAAGTTCGCAACATATAGAGACGGTCCCTACCCAACAATGGGCTCACAGTCTGGAAGCATATTACTGCTGTCTCTCCTTCTTCTCCTCCAATATTGATGCCCTACAATCTGATTTCTGCCCCTTTCATTCAACTGTGACAGTTCTCTACCTGAGCATCAGTAAACACCTTCCTCCATGAGCCTCCTTTTAGAGATGCAGCATGGCTCAGTGGAAAGAGCACGGGCTTTGGAGTCAGAGGTCATGGGTTCAAATCCCTGCTCCGCCGATTGTCAGCTGTGTGACTTTGGGCAAATCACTTAACTTCTCTGTGCCTCAGTTACCTCATCTGTAAAATGGGGATTAAGACTGTGAGCCCCATGTGGGACAACCTGATCACCTTGTAGCCTCTCCAGTGCTTAGAACAGTGCTTTGCACATAGTAAGCACTTAATAAATGCTATCATTATTATTATTATTCATCTCCCTACCTCCAGTAGCTTCCATCTCAGTTCATATTTCACTTTGCTGCCTGGATCATTTTCCTAACACTCTGCACATCTCCCCCAACTCCTCAAAAACCTCTAATGGTTGCCCATTCCTTGATGCACTAAGTAGAAATTCCTGACTACTAGCTTTAAGGACACTACACCCAAGCTTGTAGTATCAAATTAACCTATTCACTGTGGTATGTTCTTATCTCTCCCTGCTCATGCCTTCCCTCTTGCCTAGAACTATCTCTCCCTTCACAACCAATCAATCGATCAATCAATGGTATTTACTGAGTACTTTTTGTGTACAGACCACTGTACTGAGTGCTTGGGAGAGCACATTACAACAGAGCTAGGGTATACATTCCTTGCCCAGAAGGCGCTTACAGGCTTGCAGGGGAAGACAGGCATTAATGCAAATAAATTACAGGTATGTACATAAGTGCTGCAGGGTGAGGGTGGGGTAATAATAATAATTATGGAATTTGTTAAGCACTCACTATGCGCCAAGCACTGTTCTAAGCGCTGGGGTAGGCACAAGGTAATCAGGTTGTCCAATGTGGGGCTCACAGTCTTAATCCCTGTTTTACAGATGAGGTACCTGAGGCACAGAGAACTTACATGACTTGCCCAACGTCCCACAGCAGACAAGCAGCGGAGCTGGGATTAGAACCCATGACCTCTGACTCCCAGGCCCATGCTCTATCCACTATGTCAAAATGCTTAAAGGGTACAGATGACTGCTCTGCTCATCTTCTAAGTTCTTCTGAAATCACATCTTGTCTAGGAGGCCTTCCCCAATCAATGTGTCCCCATCCTACATTCCCCTTCAACTGTCATTTCAGCCCTCCTATGCCACCTAAGCACTTGGGTACTCACTGTCCCCCCCTTCCATATTGCTCATATGTATATTTTTGAACTTATTATCTGCAATTTATTCCTATTTATTTTAGTATCTGTCTCTACCATTAGATTGTAAGCTCTTTGGGAGCAGGAATCATGTCTACTAATTCTATTGTATTCTCCCAAAATCTTAGTACTCAAGCTCCTTATGGGCAGGGAACATGTCTAACAACTCTGTTATATTGCACTCTCCCAAGCGCTTAATAGAGAGGTCTGCACATTGTTAAGTGCTCAGTAAATACCATTGATTGATTACTGTGCGCAGAGCAATCAATGATATATAATGTGTGCTTACTGTGTGCTCTGGTTTACACAAAAAGACAAGTTTTTCCTTCTCCAAGCCCTGCCCTCCATTCAGCTACTGACCAGGGTTAGTCCTCTAGATTGCAAATGTGTTGTGGGCAGGATGTGCATCTACCCTCGAGGCCTTCCCAGACTGAGCCTCCTTTTTCCTCTCTCCCTGCCCATCCCCCCCCCCCACCCTACCTCCTTCCCCTCCCCACAGCACCTGTATATATGTTTGTACAGATTTATTTCTCTATTTATTTTACCTGTACATATTTACTATTCTGTTTATTTTGTCAGTGATGTGCATCTAGCTTCACTTCTATTTATTCTGATGACTTGACACCTGGCCACATGTTTTTCTTTTGTCTGTCTCCCCTTTCTAGACTGTGAGACCATTGTTGGGTAGGGACCATCTCTATATGTTGCCAATTTGTACTTCCCAAGCGCTTAGTACAATGCTCTGCATACAGTAATCGCTCAATAAATACGACTGAATGAATGAATGAATACTAACTCTGCTGTGTTGTACTCTCCCAAATCCTTTGGATAGTGTATTATACTCTTTCAAGAGCTTAGTACAGTGCTTTGCATACAGTAAGCACTCAATAAATATGATTGAAGGAATGAATGAATGCTTTCCATCTGGTAAACACTAAATATCGTTGATTGTTTGATTCATGAGAATCCCCAAGATGCAGAAAGGTTTTCAGGTTGGGTGGTGGGGGGTCAAGGGAGATATACAGTGTCAGTAGCCCTCCTGGGCAGCAACTATCAATTCTCAGATAGGCTCAGTATGTGTGTATGCGTGTGCACGCACACAGACACACACACACACACACACACTCACTCTCACTCCATATGGACGTTCAAAACTTTGCGTTCAAGATGACACTGATGATGGTGGGGTTTCATCCCAATGTGGACTGTGGACAGGAATAAGAAAATAGGAGGCAAAAGAACTATTACCACACTTACAAACAAAAATACCAAATAAACTTTGCTTCTTGTTTCCGAATATAGTAAAATGGAAAACTTAGCTCAACTGCTTCTAAATTCATGCTGAAACTGAAAACGGTAGAAAATAAGATGTTTTTCCTGTTCTGAGTTTAAGGAAGAAATGAAATACTCATTTTGCTTCATCAGTTCAAAGGGCTGTGGGGAGTCTGATACCACACCTTACCGCTGTAGGTAGCCCTGGGTCTTCCCTGCCCCTGCCTCAATCCCAGCCAGGGGCCCCGGCTCGGACCACTCTATAAGGAGTCCTCCTAGTGGGTGGAGACTGGGGGGGTTTTGGCTGTTGCCAACGGCAGAGGGTTACTTAAGGTTTTCACAGTAATGCCGCTCCACACCAACACCTTCAGCAAATGGCCAAAAAGTGTCCCAGGGCCGACTACCACATTAGCTGCCATGGCTGAGGAAGAAAAGAAGTAAACTCGGGCCAAATACTTCAGTTTTACACATTTGAATGAGAGACCAAATATTTTAATTTTTCCTCAAATTATGCAAGGATTTACATTCAATTTTTGGTTTATATACCAGTGTACACCTGAGAAAATATTAGATGTATTGAAGTAAAAATACTGAACTGAAATGCTTTTTATATTGTATTAGGATAATATTTTTTTAAAAAAACACAGTTTTGGAATGAGTTAGATTTACACAGATTATCTCATTGATCTCGATATCTCATGCTAACACTGGAAATATACCATACACTTAATAACTGGGACCAGCAGACTTCAAAGATAGGGTCAATCTCTTTTTCAATATTTGTCAATGTTTGGATATTGTAAGAAATAAAAGTGTTCAAGATTTTAGGTTTGTAAAAACTGTTAGGTAATTATTTTTTCTGGTATTCAGTCACTATACTCATCACACTAAAATCTGGATCCAAAAACTGGAAGATAATTAGAAAGATCATTTAATCTGTTCCCTCACTTTAAGGCAAAAACACCTCACTCATCTTCCTTCCTTCTTGTAAACAGATAAGCATCTTTTGCTCCCACCTTCTTTCCTCCCTCATGGTCACCTTCAACCTGTCACTCTCTGACTTCTTCATTTCTGTCTTAGAAATGTTTGTCTCCACACACTATTAAAACCTCCTCTGAATTCCACAGTCTCTTCCAGCTATCACCCCAATACCCTGTTCCCATTCCTGACCAAAGTCCTAAAATGCATTTTATACCAACTGCTGCCCTCACTTCCTCTTCATCTAACCCTCTTTTTGGACTCCCTGCAATCCCATCATTCCACTGAGGAAGCACTCTCCAAGGTCATCAATGTCTCTCATATGACCAGCTCCAACAAGCTTTACTCTGTCTTACTCCTCTTTGACCTCTTGACTACTTCAAATGTGTTGATCACTCTCTATTCCTGGAGATGCTATCTCATCTAGGTGTCACTAACACAGTATTTTCCTGGTTCCTCTGACTCTCTGACCACTCCTTAGTCTCATTCACTGGGCTTTTTTCCATCTCTCTCATCCCCTAATTGCAGGGGTCCTTTAAAGCTCTTACTGCTATGTGATTGACTCCTAAATCTACTTCACCAGACCAACCACTCTTCTGATTTATAATCTCTCATTTTCTCTTGCCCTCAAGACACCTCTACCAGGATTTAAGCTGAACACATCTAAGCCTAAACTCATCTTCCCTCCTAAACTAATTCACTCCTAATTTCTCCATCTGTTGATGAGCTAACCACTTGCTGTCTCAGAAGCCAGTAATTTTGTCATCAACTTTAATTCTACTTATTTAATCTCATTAAATCCTGCTAGTTTTTCTCGACAATAATTCTTAGATCTAAACCTTCCAGCCAGCAGCTCTCCCTGACTTTTTTCTTAAATGGTATTTGTTAAGCACTTAACTATGCACCAGACACTCTTACTAAGCACCAGGGTAGATACAAATTAATCAGGTTGGACACAGTCTATGTCCCATATGGGGCTCACATCCCCATTTTACAGATGAGGTAACAGACACAAGAAAGTTAAGTAACTTGCCCAAGGTAACACGGCAGACAAATAGAAGAGCTGTGATTAGAACCCAGGTCCTTTCCACTAGGCCATGCTGCTTTTCAGAGTGCTGTCTTTATAGTTCTTCTGATACATCTCCTCTAGGAAGTACCTCCTCACTAATCTGCAAGTTCCTTGTGGACAGGGAGCTAGTCCACCAATTCTATTGTATTGTACTCTACAAAGTGCTTAACACAGTGTTCTGCGCACAGTAAGTGGTCAGTAAATATTACTGATAAGCACTTATTTGTTCACTTATCTAATTTTCCATTTTTCCTCTCCTAGCTGTAAGCTGCTTTGTGTCTACGTCACCCATTAGGCAGTTTCCTAGGGGCAGGGAGTGTGTCCTTTACCTCTTAATTTATTCACTAGTATTTATTGCCGGTGTCTGTCGAGGCCAAGGTCACACAACGATACGGAAAAAAATTTCTGGCTGATGATCAAACACAGTCCCTGGCCCCCAGAGGGCTGACAATATGAGAATAAGTGTGCAGAATATGGAAGGAGGGATAGCAGTGTACACAAAGATTAAACATTACAAAATGAAAAACAACATGAAAAGGAATGCATGGTGACAAGCATAATAAGAGCAACAATAACAGAACTCCTGGAACAATTATTATTACCCAATGGAATTCCCTAAAAGATCTACGGGGGTGGAGGGGGTGCCTTCCTTAAACCTTTTCACAAACTCTTCCTTAACATTACTGTACCCAGAGAAAACAACACAAGATCTGAAAGATGGCACTGCTATCACCATTTTCAAGAAAAGTGATGAAAGATCAGAGTCAGGCAACAACACCCAGTTCTGCCATAACATGCATTGTCATTACATGATTTGGATGCAACATGGTGGATACATTTGGAAATGTTCTTCCCAAAGTATGAGCTGGTTCTGGTACAGTGGCACAAAGAGTCTTGGTATAGGAAGAAATGTTGTGCACATGGTATCTTCTATGTTTCCCATACTCTGCCTCAGCCTTATTTTACTATACTGGATGGCACTTTGTATTTCTGCAACTTTTCAGTGCTTAAGGGAAGCAGTGAGGTCTAGTGGAAAGAGCATGGGACTGGGAGTCAGAGAACTTGGGTTTTAATTCCAGTCTGCCACCTCCCTGCTATGTGACCTTGGGCGAATCACTTAACTTCTCTATGCCTCAGTTCCATCATTTGCAAAATGGGGATTCAATGCCTATTCATTCATTCAATCATATTTATTGAGCGCTTACTGTGTGCAGAGCGCTTACTGTGTGGCTCTGACAATTGTCAGCTGTGTGACGTTGGGGAAGTCACTTAACTTCTCTGTGCCTCAGTGACTTCATCTGTAAAATGGGGATTAAGACTGTGAGCCCCACATGGGACAACCTGATCATCTTGTATCCTCCCCAGCACTTAGAACAGTGCTTTGCACATAGTAAGCGCTTAACAAATGCCATTATTATTATTATTATTATTACTATTATCATTATTATTATTCTAGACACTGAGCCCGTTGTTGGGTAGGGACCTTCTCTATATGTTGCCAACTTGTACTTCCCAAGCACTTAGTACAGTGCTCTGGACACCTTCTTCTCCCTCTCTTCCATCTCCCCCTCCTCCTCCTCCAGTAATGAGGGACTGCCTGGTGATGGGAAGTGACGGGAAGGGGCCGAGGCCGCCAGCCCGTTGGAGCCGGATCCCTGTCCCCTGCCCCCTGCCCCCAGCTCCTTGTCCCGTTTCCTGCCTCCTGCCCCATGGCCCCAGTCCCCTGTCCCATGTCCCTAGCCCCTGCCCCGTGTCCCCTGCCCCATGTTCCCTGCCCCATGTCCTCTGCCCCATGTCCCCTGCCCCGTGTCCCCTGTCCCATGTTCCCTGCCCCATGTACCCTGTCCTCTGCCCCATGTCCCCAAGCCCCGTGTCCCCTGTCCTTTGCACCTGTATATATGTATATATGTTTGTATGTATTTATTACTCTATTTATTTTACTTGTACATATTTATTCTATTTATTTTATTTTGTTAATATGTTTTGCTTTGTTGTCTGTCTCCCCCTTCTAGATTGTGAGCCCGCTGTTTGGGTAGGGACCGTTTCTATATGTTGCCAACTTGGACTTCACAAGCGCTTAGTACAGTGCTCTGCACACAGTAAGCACTCAATAAATATGAATGAATGAATAAATATGATTGAATGAATGAATAATACCTATTCTCCCTTCTATTTAGACTGTGAGCCCCATGTCGAACCTGATTATCTTGTACTTAACTCAGCACTTTTTACAGAACCTGACACAAAGTACTTAACAAATACCATTATTATATTATAATCATTATTATATTTAAATGCCAATAAATTCCAAGGATGTAAAAAATTCTACTAGTACAGTGGACTGCAAACAGTAAGTACTCAATAAATGTGATTGATTGATTGATTATAGGAAAATCGTGCTGCAATCAATCGTATTTATTGAGCACTTACTGTGTGAAGAGCACTGTACTAGGATTTGAGGGAGTACAACAGCATTGGTAGACACATCCCCTGCCCACAATGAGCTTACAGTCTAAAGAGCACAAAGTGCTCACTTTAAAGGAGCACTCCCCGAAATAATCTCATTAGTCTTCGATTTTGGCAAGATCCTGACTCCACCACTTGTCTGCTGAATGACCTTGGTCAAATCACTTAACTTCTCTGTGCCTCAGGTACCTCATCTGTAAAATGAGGATTAAGACTGTGAGGCCATTGTGCGACATAGACTGTGCCCAATCTGATTATCTTGTATCTTAATAGTTAACAGCAGCATGGCTCAGTGGGCTTGGGAGCCAGAGATCATGGGTTCTAATCCCACCTCTACCACTTGTCAGCTGTGTGACTTTGGGCAAGTCACTTAACTTCTCTGGGCCTGTTACCTCATCTATAAAATGGGGGATAAGACTGTGAGCCCCTCGTGGGACAACCTGATCACCTTGTATCCCCCACAGCGCTTAGAACAGTGCTTCACACATAGTAAGTGCTTAACAAATGCCATCATTATTAGTATATCTGGACTCTTGAAATTGCTTAGTAAATTTGTCTGCCCTGAAAAGTTAATTATGATTTGGGCAGGACTGGCCTGAGGTATTTTGGTGCTCCAGAAAATCACCCCAGTCCAATCAGCTGTTTGGTGAGCTGATATTGGGGAACAGAAAGCAAGATAAACAGAGCATTCATTTATAAGAAGACGCTAAAACAAATCCTCTGACAATGCTGTATGTCAGCTAAAACTGGAAGTCAATTCCCATTGAAAGATCAGTATGATCCACTGAAACCTAGAGAGGAGCATATCTTTTTCAGCTGACATTTTGAGTGGACCATGAGTCAAAGAGGCAAAAGCCCACACAGCCACAACCCTGCAGACAACAGAAAAAAACAGCACAGGGCAGTACAGTTTGTGGGTCTGAAAACTGCTTCTCTAGCTCTAATGATCTGCTTTACTTCTTACTTCTCCTGCCCTTGCTTCCTTCTCTTTTTCTGCTATTTTTATCATATCAATCATTCTTTATGTGCGCTTTGCTGCATCAGTCTCCTCACTGGCCTCCCTGCCTCCAATCCATACTTCACTCTGCTGCCCGGATCATTTTTCTGAAGAAAAAAAAAAGTTCAGCCCATGTCTCACTCCTCAAAAAAACTCCAAAGATTGCCCAGTCACCTCCACAGAAAACAGAAATTCCTACCAGTGACTGCCTTTGAAGCCCTCAATCAGTTTACCGCCTCCTAACTTACTTCGTTGATTTCCAACTACAGCCCAGTCCACACATTTTACTCCACTAGTGCCAGCTTGCTCCCTGTACCCAAATTTTATCTATTTTGACAATGACCCCTTTCATGACCTCTTTCACATATCCCCCCATCTGTTCTGTAACTCCCTTTCCTTCCATATATACCAGATGACCACTCTCCTCACCTTCAAAGCAGCATGGCTCAGTGGAAATAGCACGGGCTTTGGAGTCAGAGGTCATGGGTTCAAATCCCCGCTCCGCCAAATGTCAGCTGTGTGACTTTGGGCAACTCACTTTACTTCTCTGTACCTCAGTTACCTCATTTGTAAAATGGGGATTAAGACTGTGAGCCTCCCATGGGACAACCACATCATCTTGTAACCTCCACAGTGCTTTGCACATAGTAAGTGCTTAATAAGTGCTATTATTATTATTACTATTATCTGTGCACTTAGATCTGCACACTTTAGGCACTTGATATTCACTTCACATTCAGCCCCACAGTACTTAGTGTATAGTCACAATTTATTTATTTATATTGTCTGTCTCTAGATTGTAAGCTCCTGTTAGGCAGGAAACATGACTCCCAACTCGGTTGTATTGTACATGCAGTAAGCACTCCATAAATACAGTTAACTGATTTGCCAATCCCCTTACAACTTTCCCCAACACACATTTTTTTTTAATTAGAGCAGCAGACCTAGTCGATAACTTCACTCTTCTATTCTGGCTTGTACAGAGTCTAATCCGATATCTAGAAAAACCCATTCTTTGAAAATGATTAAAATAAGTACTTTAAATTAACCAATAATTATATTTAAAATAAGACAACTAAACCTTCCTCTGTATAGTTAAAATAGACAACTGATAATGGTCTATCATTCCTTAGGATACTGTACATGTATTTCATAAAACTTAAGACATTCATTCCCAAGCCAGAATAGTTAAAACAGACAAATTACACCTGTTTTGACTAGAATAATGCCACATTTCCATGATCACAGGACATTCGTTTTACAAATCAGAAGACTTTTGAAATCTAACAATTTTCATCAAATGAACTATTCACTAAAGATAAAAGATTATGGTAATGAAAACTGCTTTGGAATTTTTAAAAGCACTGGATATTGTGAATTAAAACCATAAAAAACAAAGGAAGTAGAATTTATAGGCAGTGGAAAATACAGTTCTACTTTATTCTCCTCAGATACACAGCTGTAGTTGACCTCAAGGTGTTATTAACAGAATAAATGTTGAATTAATAGCAGGGGTTCACAAACATTCTGCAAAATATTTCCTCACTTACGTAGCACTGCACAGCATGATCCCAACCTATTTACCTGACAGAATTATTGTTGAATTTGCTTACAAAAATTTTATCTTCCATAAGGCATGATTTACCTATTCTATTTCTGATTTCACTTTGGTGACTGCATAACTATCTAAGATTGCCAGCATTACAAGAGGCTCCTATGTAGAATACAATTGCTTAGTACAGTGCTCTGCACACAGTAAGTGCTCAAAAAGTACCATTAATAATAATATACACAGTAGGGATTTAGAGTAAAAACCAACTATATGTCTGGCTGAGGAAAGTTTTAGGTTGATGATCAGACTTTAGGATTCAGAGGACCAGGGTTCCAAATCCAGCTCCTCCACTTGTTGCTGTGGGACCTTGGGCAAGTCACTTAACTTCTCTGTGCCTTAGTTACCTCCTTTGCAAAATGGTAATTCAAAACCTCTGTCCCTCCTACTTAATCTGTGATTATCCTGTATCTACCACAGCACTTAATACAGTGACTGGCACATTGTAAGCACTTAACAAATATCACAATTATTATTAATATTATAATATTTGTTAAGTGCTTACTATGTGACAGGCACTGTACTAAGCACTGGGGTGGATACAAGCAAATTGGATTGGACACAGTCCCTGTCCCACATGGGGCTCCCAGTCTTAATCCCCATTTTGCAGATGAGGTAACTGAAGCACAGAGAAGTTGAATGACTTGCCCAAGGTCACAGAGGAGACAAGTGGCAGAGGCAGGTATAGACCAGGTCCTTCTGACTCCCAGGTTCATGCTCTATCCACTAGGCCATTCTGCTTTTCTTGTTCTTTCCCAAACATTTGGTACTCTTCACTGCACGGAGTAAGCATTCAATAAGCACCATTTGTGAATGATTGACTTAGTGTTCTCTCCACTCCTAGGCTGTAAAGTCCTTGAGGACAGGGATCATAAATCTACCTCTATTATATTCTCCAAAGCATTGCTTACAGTGCTCAGCACACAGAAAGCACTCAATGAACACCACTGATTGATTGAGTGACCAATTGATTTAGTGTTGTCTCCAGGCTAAATGGAAACTCCTTGAGGACAGGGATCATAAATCTAACTCTATTACATTCTCCAAAGTATTTAGGACTGTGCTCTTCATTTATTCATTCAATCGTATTTATTGGGTGCTTACTGTGTGCAAAGCACTGTACTAAGCGATTGGGAAGTACAATAGAGTAAGCCCTCATTACTACTGACTGATTGCAAGAGTATGTTTAATATAGTTAATACAAACTTATCTATGGAGAAAGAAATATAGAGCCGGAAACATAATTTTAATGCAGAAAAACTCCCTGTCACTTCAAATAGAATGTGGTAATCTGAGCGAATAAAGATTAACAGTACCTTCTATGTTATTTAGAAGTTGAAATGAACCTCATCAATGTTTCTTGAGTTCATTTGTGACACCTAATTCTTTAATCACCATCCAAGGCAGCCTATATTTCAGGAGTGGAGTGGATCACTGATTCCAGTAAACATGATCAATCAATCAGCCAATCAATGGTATTTACTGAGTGCAGAACATTATACTAAGTGCTTGGGAGATTTTGATAAAACAGAGATCCCTGCCCACAAGGAGCTTACAGTATACAGAAGGAGACAAAAAGTAATGTAAATTACAGATAGGGGAAACAGCAGAGCATAAGGATATTAACATAAGTGCTTTAATAACCTGAGAGGAACAAATCTATTAATGGCAATCTTGAGTACTTACTCTGTGCAGAGTACTGTACTAAGCACTTGTGATAGTACAAACCAACAAGAGTTCATAGACAGGCTCCCTACCCACAAGGAACCTACAGGATAGAGGGGGAAAAGGACATTAAAATAAATAATGGACATGGATGTAAGTGCTTTGGGGCTGAGGGTGGTGCTTAAAGGGTATAGTTTCAAGTGCAGAAGTGACACAGAAGGAAAGGGAGTAGGAGAAGAGGGCTCAATTAGAAAAGATGTAATTTAATATATACCTTGGCCCCAGGAGCTCTATTAGAAGAGATGTAATTTAATATATACTTTGGCCCCAGGAAAGTGGAATATGCCTTTGCTTTGGAAAAGCTCTCTTTTCCAGTGAGAGACACATCTGGGTGTGAAGAAACACAGACTACCAGACATTGTCACAGCCTTAAGAGCTAAGTAGGGTCTCCCTTTGGTCCCACCTACCCAACCTCAATCAACCATTAATATTTACTGAGCAGTTACTCTGTGCATAACACTGTACTAAGTAAGCCCTTGGGAGTTAGTACATGTGATCTTTGCCCTCAGGGAGTTTACAATCTAGCATCATTTCTGATATTATAATAATAATGATGATGATGGCATTTGTTAAGCACATACTATGTGCCAAGCACTGTTCTAAGCGCTGGGGTAGATACAAGGTAATCAGGTTGTCCCACATGGGGCTCACAGTCTTAATCCCCATTTTACAGATGAGGTAACTGAGGCACAGAGAAGTGAAGTGACTTGCTCAAAGTCACACAGCTAAGTGGTGGAGTTGGGATTACAACCCATGACCTCTGACTCCCCACCCCAGTGCTCTTTCCACTGAGCCACACTGTTTCTCAAGAAAGGGTGACAAATCAGGTTGAACACAGCCCCTGTCCTACAGTGTAAGTTGGAGGGAGAACAGGAATTGAATCCCTATTTTACAGATAATGATGAAACAGGCCCAGAGAAGTGAAGTGATTTGCCCCAGGTCTTCCAGCAGACAAGTGGCAGAGCTGGGATTGGAACCCAGGTCCTCTGATTCCCAGGCCTGTGCTCTTTCCATTAGGCCATGATGTACAGCACATTTTCCCGCTGCAGCCATCTTAGAGCAGGGCAAAGGGACTTAATGTAGTCGTTGCATCCGCCATATTTGTGATAATAATTATGGCACTTGTTAAGCACTTACTGTATTCCAAGCATGATTCTAAGCACTGGGGTAGATACAAATTAATCAGATTGGACACAGTCCCTGTCCCACATGGGGCTCACACTCTTAACCCCATTTTATAGGTGAGGGAACTGAGGCCTAGAGAAGTTAAGTGATTTGTTCAAAGTCACACAGCAGAGACATGGGGTGGATACCTGCCCTCGCTGTGCAGAAGACCCGGCCTGTTGGGTAGGGTGGCTACTCTACAACCATCTTGAACATTTGGGAAGATGGTGGCCACTGGCTTCCATAATATTCTGCCTGAGCAGCGAGGAGTCCAAAACTATCCCCTCCCAGAGGCAACCACAGCTTTTGTGGTTGTTGAACTGTTTGTTTTTTTTTTGGTGAATTTATCCAGCTACCTCTTTCACTGTGTCTCAGCTCTTCTCGCCTTTTAAATCGAGAGCTCCAAGGTTCAAGGTCCATATTTGAATCAATACCCTTCTGCTTTTCTGCAACCCTTAGAACTGTGCACATTGTAAGCACTTAAATGCCAGAAGTACATTTAAAAATATAAAATACTTAGAGGCCTAAGCAGGTTAAGATTTCCTTTCTGAAATTTTGTATCTTCCTCGTTTCTCCCTTTCTTTCCCTTAGGATTTCAGAAACAATCATCTTGTAATCACTTCTACCAAAGTGCCTATCCTCCTTTGATCCTTGAGTAATTTTTCACTGTCTGAGCCAAACTATGAAGAACATTCTTAACTGATTATTCTACTTGAGGCACTGGGAAATTATTCCCTGGGTAATTAAAAAATGTATTTGACAAACTGTGAGCAGCTGTATGTAATATAACATAATAACATATAACAGTATGTACATATATATGTATATATGTAAAACCAGTATGTTACACACACACGCACGCGCACATACGCGCGCGCGCGCACACACACACACACACACACACACACACGTGTGGTAGTTTGGAACATAGTACCAAACAAATACTACAACTAAAATTGTATTATCAGATCTATAATTCTCCTAGGAACCATTTATTTAGAAATACTAAATACCAAATTAAAATAAAGCAAGCTGTTATGGGATATTGATTTTCATTAATTACGAAAGAACAATTTTTCTATTTGAATTTGAAAGTTACTACTGAATCTGGCCCAAAACTAGCGTCAATCAATTGTATTTACTGAGTACTATGTACAGAGCACTATACTAAGTGGTTGGGAGAGTACAATGTAACAGAGTTGGTAGACACACTCCCTTGCCCACAAGGAGTCTAGAGGGGGAGACAGACATTAATATAGAGCAAAGGCCTGGGAGTCAGAAGGTCATGGGTTCTATCTCAGCTCTACCACTTGTCTGCTGTGTGGCCTTGGGCAAGTCACTTTACTTCTCTGGGCCTCAGTTACCTCATCTGTAAAATGGGAATTGCGACTGTGAGTCCCACATGGGACAGGGACTGTGTCCAACCTGATTTGCTTGTATCCAACCCAGCTCTTAATACAGCACCTGGCACATAATAAGCACTTAAATATCACAATCATTAATATGAATAAAAAAATTACAAATACATTCATAAGTGCTGTGGGGCTGATTAGCTTTTATCTACCCCAGTGTTTAGTACAGTGACTGGCACATAGTAATGATTAAATACCATTAAAAGAAAAAAAAACAACCTGGGACATAATTATCTACTCTCTCTCTGCTCCATGCCAGCATCAGCAGTTTGGGGACCCGCAGAGAAGACTGTATTTTACAGTCTGCAGGAGGATTGTATCCAGCAGAACTACCTGCCAATCCAAGATGTCTGACTGTTAAATTGCACCCTCCCCACTAGTTTGTAAACCCCTGGTGGGCAGAGATCATCAGTGTGGTTGTAGCGAAGCAGTGTGCTCAGAGGAAAGAGCACGGCCTTTGGAGTCAGAGGTCATGGGTTCAAATCCCTGCTCTGCCAATTGTCAGCTGTGTGACTTTGGGCAAGTCACTTCACTTCTCTGGGCCTCAGTTACCTCATCTGTAAAATGGGGAGTAAGACTGTGAGCCCCCCGTGGGACAACCTGACCACCATTTAACCTCCCCAGTACTTAGAACAGTGCTTTGCACGTAGTAGGTACTTAATAAGTGCCATCATTATTATTATTGTATCTCTCTACCGTATTGTATTCTCCCAAGCCCTTAGTACAGTGCTCAGCATACACTAAACCCTCATTTCTACTGACTGATTGAATCTACCTGTGCTTGTTCTGGGCCAGGGAGGTGGTGGTTTAAGGCATACTACTAAATGGAAGGTAATTCTGCTTTTCATAACGCTCACCTTCTATTTCCTGTCTCTTAACTCTTATTGCTCTCTCTTTTGTCCTGGGCCACAAACTGAAAGATTGGTCTGGGTTAGCCAACAACCCCATTTTCTGGGTGGGGAGGAGAGAGGCTGGGAGATCTCTTCAAGGTCTCTGCTTTCTGTGACCCTGTCAGATGAGGGGAATGGTGGGAACCGGAAAAGGAAGCCCTTACACACTGAACACCTTTAAAAATTCCGGCTTCACCCACCTCAAAAACCAACTTGACACAACCCATGACTGTTTGCATTAGCCACTCTTCCTTGGGATTTCTTAAGCCAAACAAGTTGCTTTCACATTGCTCACCCAAATTAATGAGATAATTTGGATAAAAAGCTTAGCGTCTTTTCAAAGACTAAGCTAAGAAAAAAAAAACACTTTATTACAGAAATTAAAATATATTATTATAGCCAGTGTTTTTCACTTTCACCCATAATGGAGGGTCTTTATAAATGGTGCCATCAACAAATATTCCCTCAAACTCCATATAGTTTGAAAATTCAATATATTAGGCTGAAATTGCAAGCTTGAGCATGACTAATTACAATCAAATCCTTTGTGCACTGCTAATGGACATGCTGTCAACCATAAGGTCATGTTATTGAATCAAGTAGGAGAACAGAGTATCATAAGTGATTTTTAAAAATGATAGAAATGGTACAAATTGTTGTGAAAGACCATGACAAACACATCACTCATCTATTTTCCATGTGAACTTTCAAAACTGCTCCCTTTTTCCCCTAAGTAGTGTTCTGCTAGAGACATTATTTTGTGCTGAACAAATTATCTTTTCAACCACAGACATTGTTGATAATGAAAGCACCTGTTTTTCACGTGATTTTACCTTACTTGTATACAGTGATCGTAAATGCCTGTTCAACAGTGACTGGAATTAAACGCTTGATGGAACTCTCATTGATGAATTAAGTAATTTTTCATAACAAGTGTCTTTTAACTATCAGTTGCCCTGGCTTCTCTAACTGAAATTACATTCAGCTGGTTCATTCACTATTTTTTTAAATGAGTGGGGTTTTTTGGTATTTATTAAGTGCCATATGCCAGGCACTGTACTAAGAAGTAGGGTAGATATAAGTTAATCAGGTTGGACACACTCCATGTTATAGATGGGACTCTCATATTAATTCACATTTTACAGATGAGGTAACTGAGGCACAAAGGCACAGAGAATAGAAGTGATTTGCCCAATGTCACACAGCGTACAAGGGGCAGAGCCAGGGTTAGAACACAGGTTAGTCTGACTCCCAGGCCGTGCTCTTTCCACTAGGCCACATATTTAAAATGAAATTAACGGATCCTCTCCCACAAAGGGAAAACGTGAAGTAAAAGTCTCACTTATATAAGTGAAATATCTTGCATAAAATTTTGTGGCCCCCAGGACAGCAAGATACTATACTGTCTTTGCTGAGACAGATCAGTATTTAGAGGGTTTAAAGAGAGATGGACCAGTGTGAAGGGGATTTTCCCAAGCACTTAGTACAGTGCTCTGCACAGAGTAAGTTCTCAATAAATACCACTGATAGATTAATTGAGCTTGAAGGGCACGGAACAAAAGAGAAGAGATGGACTCAGGGAAAGAGGGAGGGGGAAAAGAAAAAGGAAAAGAGGGAGACAAAGGGAAAAGGAAGAATGGGGAAAACGAGAAACCATAAAGGGAAAAGATTACTACAGGGAAAATATGGACCAATCGATCAATGGCATTTTTTTGAGCACTCAATATATGCGGAACACTGTACTATGGGCTTGGGAGAGTGTAATACAGCAGAGTTTGTAAGCATATTCCCTGCCCGCAAGGTGCTTACAGTCAAGAGAGGGATAGATAGGAGTGGTCGGGACTACATCTTTTTCTCTTTCTCCTCCAGCTACCACTATTAGTAAATGACAGCTTAACCATGGTGCCGATGTGGCTGCAGCAATGGGTGTCAGTGCCACCACATGAAGAAAAGAAGATTCTTCTCCATCTTTTTCTTCAGGTGGGCAACTGCTGCTACTGCCCTAATCAGAACCAAACAATCAATGGTATTTCTTGAGTGCTTCCTATGTGCAGAGCTTGGGAAAGTACAATACAATGGAGTTGTCAGACATGTCTCCTGACCACAAGGAGCCTTACAGTCCTGAGGGGATCTATCTTAATGCTGGCAAAACCTCTACTGGATCCCTCCTTAGCTGAGGACTCAACAGGGCTTCTAGTCACCTCAGCGGCAAGTATTAAATTTGTGGAGGGAGGAGTGTAGGACTGAAAAATGGAAGTTTGAACAAAGGCTGCTACGTTTGCTACCGCTATCCCGACCTCTCACCCTCTGTGAAATCTCACATTTTCTCCTACCTTCAGGGAATCACCACATGAATGTCCGACTGGCAGCTCAATCTCAATTTGTGCAAATCTTCATTTCCAAATCCTCCCCTCCACCACCTTTCCCATTGCAGTTAATACCAGTCGAAATACCATAACCCGAGCAGCAACAGCAGCATGAGGAGCCAGCAGTACAGACCAGACTCGGCTGCCCTCAGTGGAACAGCTCAGCTGTTTCCAAGATCTGGGGGGCTACAGATTGCCCAGATCTAGGGGGCTACAGACCCAACAAGCAGGGCTTCCCTTGGACACTACCATACCCTCATCTTAGCTGCTGCTAAGATGCTGCCGCAGCTGCTTAGCTGCTGGAGAGGAGCAGCACTGAGTGCTGATCTGCCAGCCAGGGAATCTGACTTTGGAAACACTGCCTGCTTCCCATGGGGACGCTGAAATCACCCCTGAGTTCCTGAAGTCAAAAGTGGCTATTCATTCATCTTACCATTTATCAATTAGTAATATTTATTACCAATGATTAATGATATACCACATATTCAATTTTTCACTAAGTCCTGTCAGCTCAACCTTCACAACATCTCTAAAATTTACCCTTTTCTCTCCATTCCAACTGCTACCACATTAATCCAAGCACTTATCCTATCCCATCTTAATTACTGTATTAGTCCCCTTGCTGACCTCCCTGCTTCCTATCTCCCTTCAGTCTAGTCCACACATCCACTCTGTTGCCCAGATCATTTTTCTACAAAAACGTTCAGTCCATGTTTCTTCCCTCTTCAAGAACCTCCAAGTGGTTGCCCATCCACCTCTGCCTCAAACAGAAACTCCTTACCATTGGCTTTATTCAATCACCTTGCGCCCTCCTAACTTACTTTGCTGCTCTCCTACAATCCAGTCCACACACTGCACAGCCAGGCCTGAATCCACAGCAGAAAACACAGTGGTGGAAGCCCCTGGTTCTTTTGAGCTCATTGTGGGCAGGGAATGTCACTGTTTATTGTTGTATTGTACTTTCCCAAGTGCTTAGTAAAGTGCTCTGCACACAGTAAGCGCTCAATAAATACCACGGAATGAATGAATGACTCAGCAGCTGCCTGTTTACCTTTCAGCATTAAGCTATTGACTCTCAAAGATCCCCCTGATTAGGAGTAGTCATTCATTCACTTGTATTTATTGAGTATTTACTGTGTGTAGAGCACTATGCTAAGCACTTGGGAAGTACAAATCGGCAGCACATAGAGACGGTCCCTACCCAACAGCAGGCTCACAGTCTAGAATGGGGAGACAGACAACAAAATAAAACAAGTAGACAGGTGTCAATACCATCAGAATAAATATAATTATAGCTATATTCACGTTAATAAAATGAATAGAGTAATAAATATATACAAATATACACAAGTGCTGTGAGGAGGGGAAGGGGGTAGGGTGGGGGGGGCGATGGGGAGGGGAGGGAGAGGAGATGAAAAGGGGGGGTTCAGTCTGGGAAGGACTCCTGGAGTAGGTGAGCTCTCAGTAGGGCTCCCTTCCTTGAAGGGAGGAAGAGAGCTAGTTTGGTGGATGTGTGGAGGGAGGGCATTCCAGACCAGAGGTAGAATGTGGACTGGGGGTTGACAACGGGACAGGAGAGAATGAGGCACAGTGAAGAGGTTAGCAGCGGAGGGTATGGGCTGGGCTGTAGAAGGAGAGAAGGGAGGTGAGGTAGGAGGGGACGAGGTGATGGAGAGCTTTGAAGCTGAGAGTGAGGAGTTTTTGCTTGATTCAAATGTTGATAGGCAACCACTAGAGACTTTTTGAGGAGGGAAGTAACATGCCCAGAGCATTTCCGTACAAAGATAATACAGGCAGCAGAGTGAAGTTTAGACTGAAGCAGGGTATTCACCTGGAAGGACCTATGATCAGATGATGATAAAAAACAGATTAAGATGGAACTGCTCCCGAAAATCTCTCTTAAAACCTATTAGACCATCTGACCTCACCATACCCACTGAAACCCTTCCCTCATCCCATCCCTGCCCTTCTTTCCCATTGCCTGCCTCATGTCCCCATTTCCCCCATGCTGCCCCCAGCCCCCTCCTTAGATCATTCCCAAGCAAAGCCTCCCCACCCTTTCTGCCATCTCCTCCTCCCTCCCCTGCCCCAAAGCCCCAGCCAAGTGCAGCTGGCAGAAGCCCCCACATTCCATCACAGGAAAACTTCCCTTCATCATTGACCCGTTCCTGAACCAGTTGCTCCTTGTCATCACTTATACCTGGCTCATCCCAGACACCATCTTCCATGCCGCTCTTTCCTGAGGGGACCTCATTTTCTCTCAATTCCCAGACTTTTAGGGAAAAGGAGAGGAGTTGGCTTTCTTCTTGCCCGCCCCACAGTGCCACTTTCGGTATTTCCCCCCCTCACTCCCCTTCCATTCCTTCAAAGCCCACATCATCCACCTCTACCATCCATTTGATTTACTAATCACAGTCATTTATGTCCCCCCCGACAAGCCCAACTCTCTGAATCATTTTGACTCTTTTCTCACATTCCTTCTCTCCTTCTCCATCCCTATACTGATCCTTGGGGACTTCAATAGCCATGTGGATGTTCCTGACAACCCTTCCTTTGACTGCTTCCTATCACTCCGCAACGCCACGACCTCCTACTCCATCCCACCTCAATCACTCAACAGCTTGGGCACACACTTGATCTCATCACCTCTAGTCCCTGTACAATTTTCAATAATAATAATAATAATAATAATAACAATGGTAATTGTTAAGTGCTTATTATGTGCCAGGCACGCACTAAGAGCTGGAGTGGGTACAAGCAAATTGGGTTAGTCACAATCCCTGTCCCCCATGGGGCTCACAGTCTCAATCCCCATTTTATAGATGAGGTAACTGAGGCAAAGAGAAGTGACGTGACTTGACCAAGGTGTCACAGCAGACAGTGTCAGAGCCAGGATTAGAACCCATGACATTCTTTTTTTTAATGGCATTTATTAAGCACTGTGCAAAGCACTGTTCTAAGCGCTGCAGAGGTTACAAGGTGATCAGGTTGTCCCACAGGGGGTTCACAGTCTTCATCCCCATTTTACAGATGAGGGAACTGAGGCCCAGAGAAGTTAAGCGACTTGCCCAGAGTCACACATTCTGACTCCCAAGCTCGTGCTCTATCTACTGCGCCATGTTGTTTCTTCTAATCAACTAATCAATCTAATCAACTCTGAAGTTCCACTCTCTGAATACAACTTTCTCACCTGTCTTGTCTTTCACACAGCCTCTCCCCTCAAATTTATCTTGTTCCCACACAGAGCTCTCTGATCTCTTGCAGCTTGGGAAAGAACAATATGATGAAGTTGGTACACACTTTCCCTGCCCACAAGGAACTTACATCTAGAGGGGGAGACAGACTATAAAGTAAATTATGGATAGATACTTAAGTGTTGCCCTCTAAGGGTCGCATCTGAAGAGTTTCCAATACTCTACCAGTTTCAACTATGGGAAGGGGAGTCGATCAGAGGCATACCCATTCCATTCCTAGCTTGGGCAGTGGCTAGTGAGTGGAAGGAAATCTACTACATGTCAAAACTCACCTGTGCTGGGAAGCAGTGGCATGAGAGAGATTCAAGGGCAGAGACTCAAGTTGAGGGCGTGAAAGGAGACAATGGTAAACCACTTCCAAATTTTTACCAAGAAAACTCTTTGGATACACTACCAGAAGGATAGCAGACGGAGGTGGGGCATTCTGGGAGAAATGTGTCCATGGCGTTGTTATGGGTCAGAGACAATTCGACAGCATAAGACAAGATTTAAATGCTGAGGACTTGAGGGTGGGATGAATATCAAGAGGTTAAAGGTACAGATCCAAATGATCCAGAAGGGAGAGGGAGTAGGGGAAATGAGGGCTTAAGTTTGGCAGCACTCTTGAAGAAGATGTGATCTTAATAAGGCTTTGAAGGTGGGGAGAGTTGTGGTCTGCCTCATACAAAGGGGTAGGGAGTTCTAGGCCAGTGGGAAGACGTGAGCAAGGTGCCGCTGGTGAGATAGATGAGATCAAGTGACAGTAGTAGGTTAGAGGAGTCAAGTGTGTGTGAGGTATGGGTTGTACTAGGAAATTAGCAAGGTAAGATAGGAGGGGGTGAGCTGATTGAATGTTTTAAAGTCGATTGTAAGGAGCTTCTGTACAATATGGAGATGGAAGGGCAACCATCAGATTCTTGAGGAGTGGGGAGACGGACAGAAGTTTTATTTAGGAAAATAATCCAGCAGCTGAGCGGAAAGAGGAGGAGACAGTGGTTCATTCATTCATTCATTCAATTGTATTTATTGAGCGCTTACTGTGTGCAGAGCACTGTACTAAATGCTTGGGAAGTACAAGTCGGCAACATATAGAGATGGTCCCTACCCAACAACTGGCTCACAGTCTTGATTGGGATGAGACCCTCACCCTCCACCCCAACCATCCTAGAAAGGATCTGAACATCCGGGCTGGGCTTAGATGCTCTTTCACAGAGGGAGTTCTCCAGACCAGAACACCTTTAGGCTTTCTTAGATACAGCTCAGGCTCTGTAGATGTGGTGGACTATGATGGCATTTCATGATTTTTCTGGGGCAGCTTCTCAGTGTTCAATTTTGGTAATACTGCTTTAACGGCTAAAGTAATTGGGACTAAGACTACTTCAGATCATCAAAGATTCAGATGACTGAGCTATATTTTGCTTCATTATTTTGGGCAGATGTGCACACAATTAAGCTAATTCTTTTCCTAATGACAAACTAATTTTGTTTCACATGATTAAGGTTAATGTAATTGACTTTTTTAATAAATGATATTTTATTGACAGATATTTCAGAGTTTGAAAAGTTACTGTATTTCTATTCTCCCTTGCCCACTGATGGAGGGCTGATTTCAAACCTGTTGTTCCCATAGCTCACCTGGTCATAAAAGGTAAAGGGATTAATAATGATGGTATTTATCAAGCATTTACTATGTGCCAAGCCCAGTGCTAAGAGCTGAGGAAGATATAAATAATAAGATTGGATGCACTCCCTAATTCCACATAGACCTCACAGTTTAAGAGAGAGGGCCAATAAGTATTTCGTTACAGATGAGGAAACTGAGGCACAGAGAGGTTAAGTGCCTTGCCCAAGTTCACACAGCAGTTAAGTGGCAGAGCTGGAATTGGAACCCAGGTCTCCTGCCTCCTTGCCCTGTGATCTTTGTAGTAGACCTTGCTCCTCCTGCTGAGAAAGGCTACTTCCTCTACTTTGCTCAACAAGGAATTTTTTTGAGATGTAAAGTTCCTTTCTCAATAAAACTAAAACTCGGGTCTTTGCGCATATAGACGACTATTGGGTAAATGGTGATGAAGATCTGCCTTCATTTTCCACTGAGGACAGGACCTAAGGAAATGGGATCAAATTTCAGCAGCAGCTACTTCAATTAGACAAGAAGCAAAAACTTCCATAACCCCCAAAGTTAGGAAGACAATGGAACTCATTAGGAAAGGAATGGGTAGGGATATGGAGGGATTTCCTCAAAAATTTTCAGTGGCTACCAATCAACCTACGCATCAGGCAGAAACTCCTCACCCTCAGCTTCAAGGCTCTCCATCACCTCGCCCCCTCCTTCCTCACCTCCCTTCTCTCCTTCTATAGCCCAGCCCGCACCCTCCGCTCCTCTGTCGCTAATCTCCTCACCATGCCTCGTTCTCGCCTGTCCCGCCATCGTCCCCCGGCCCATGTCATCCCCCTGGCCTGGAATGCCCTCCCTCCCCACATCCGCCAAGCTAGCTCTCTTCCTCCCTTCAAGGCCCTACTGAGAGCTCACCTCCTCCAGGAGGCCTTCCCAGACTGAGCCCCCTCCTTCCTCTCCCCCTCCTCCCTCTCTCCATCCCCCGCGCCTTACCTCCTTCCCTTCCCCATAGCACCTGTATATATGTATATATGTTTGTACGTATTTATTACTCTATTTTTTTATTTTACTTGTACATATCTATTCTATTTATTTTATTAACATGTTTTGTTTTGTTCTCTGTCTCCCCCTTCTAGACTGTGAGCCCACTGTTGGGTAGGGACCGTCTCTATATTGTGCCAACTTGTACTTCCCAAGCGCTTAGTACAGTGCTCTGCACACAGTAAGCACTCAATAAATATGATTGATTGATTGATAACAGAAGATTAAGGAAGGCTACTTTCTATCTTGGTGAGTTTGGGTCTGTCTTGCTTGAATGAAGGGGAAATGACTAGACTACCTAAGGTCCCGTCCTAACTGTTAAGGTTGCAAAATCAATCAATAGCATTTATGAGTGCCTTCTGTTTGCAGAACACTATACAAAGGACTTTGGAGAGGACACTATGAGCTGCTAGACTGTAACCCTGCCTTTGACTTTACAAAATATCAGGGGATAAATACATCACAGGTTGCATAATGGTTTATACAGTCAATCAATCAGTGGTATATATTGAGTTCTTACTGTGTGTAGAACACTGTATTAAGCACTTGGAAGAGTACAAAACAAAAAAGTTGGTAGTGACATAGCGGATAGAGCACGGGCCTGGGAGTCAGAGGGTCATGGGTTCTAATCCTGGCTCCACTATTTGTTTGCTCTGTGACCTTGGGCAAGAAAAAGGAGGAAAATAAAAAGTTGCACCAGTCTTCCAAAAAACATGATAATTTCTCTTTCGTTTGTCAAATTCTTTGATTTTGTAGGAATGAAATGAACAGGTTTAGAGTTCTTCCTGTACCTTTCCCCTGACAAGGCAAAACCAACACTAGGTAAAAAAAATAAAAATAAAAAACTCCTTAATAATCCAAAAAGTTCCTTGTGGGCAGGGATCAAGTCTGCTATCTACTGTATTCTCCAGAGTGCTTAGTAACAATGCTTTGCACACATTAAACATTCAATAATACCATGGCTTGATTGATTGATAATGCAAACATGACTCCATCAAATATAATAATGGTATTTGTTAAACACTTACTGTGTGTCAGGCATGTTCTAAGCGCTGGGGCAGATACAAGATAATCAGCTAGGACACAGTCCCTATCCCACATGGGGCTCGCAATCTCAACCCCCATTTTACAGATGAGGTGACTGAGGCAAAGGGAAGTGAAGTGACTTGCCCAAGGTCACACAGCAGAAAAGTGTCAGAGCCAGGATTAGAATCTAGGTCTTTATGACTTTCAGGCCTGTATTTTATCCGCTAGGCCATGGTGTTTCCCATAATTATGTAAGTGTGGTGGGGCTCAGGGTGGGATGAATATCAAGTACTTAAAGATACTTAAATAGTTCAAAAAAAATCACCAAGTTTATCAATGGGGTAATTTTCTCCTTAAGAAACAAAGATGAGGACTATTTTTAAAGGCAATAATCACATGGTAAATTTAACAATAATCACTGTTGCCAAAAACATTGTCACAAACTGCCCTTATGTAAAGGATAGTGAGGGTTAACTGGTAAAAACAGTTCTTGAATATATCAGCACAAAATATATGTCATTGCAACTCTGCAGCCAAGAGCTTCTGCTTCTAAAGGACCCCATTCAAAAGCCAAGGTGAATAAACAGCTTTCATTGGAAGATCATCTTTCGACTCTCAAGTGTGCCTAGACAATACATGGCTTTCTTTTTAGTGAACTAAAGGCTTGAAATTTCCTCTTCCACTACACCCCAAGTTTCCAGTAATTGGGTACCTGCTTATACCCATACCTTGGTCTGGAAGTTGGTACTACAGAGAGGAGATTTACAACTACCATGCAACTACCTCTATTGAGTTCTATACAAAATCTAAAGTTAATACCTCTGGAAGAGTTGAGAAGGAATTCATTCATTCATTCAATCATATTTATTGAGTGCTTACTGTGTGCAAAGCACTGTACTAAGCACTTGGGACAGTAAAATATAACAACAGACACTTTCCCTGTCCACAACGAGCTCACAGTCTAGAGGGGGGACAGACATTAATAAATAAATATACATAAATGCTGTGATGCTGGGAGGGGGAATGAATGAAGGGTGCAAGTCGGGACGACACAGACGGAAGTGGGAGAAGAGGAGAGGAGGACTTAGTCAGGGAAGGGTTCTTGGTTGGGATGTGACTTTGAAGCAGGGAAGAGCAACTGTTGGTCTGATATGAGGAGGAAGGGACGTGGCCTTGCAGCACAGGCCTGGAAGTCAGAAGGAACTGAGTTCTAATCCCCACTCCACCACTTGTCTGCTGGGTTAATTTGGGCAAGACACTTAACTTCTCTGTGCAACTGTGAGCCCCATGTAGACAAGGGCTGTGTCCAAACTGATTAGCTTGTATCTACCCCAGAGCACAGTACACTATCTGGAACATAATAATAATAATAATAATAATAATAATAATAATAATAATAATAATGGTATTTGTTACGTGCTTACTATGTGTCAAGTTTACTATGTGCTGGGGTAGATAAGATAATCAGGTTGTCCCACACGGGGCTCATAGTCCTAGTCTCCATTTTATTGATGAGGCACAGAGAAGTTAAGTGACTTGCCCAAAGTCACACAGTTGACAAGTGGCAGAGCCAGGATTAGAACCCACGACCTCTGACTCCCCACCCTAGTGCTCTTTCCACTGAACCATGCTACTTAAGTGCTTCACAAATATAAAAAAAACTACACTCATCTGAATTCAAAACATTGCTCATCACTGTAGAAGCTATATGCCTCACTCAATCCACATGTAGTAAATTATTGAGCACCTACTGTGTGCAATACAATGTACTAAGCATTTGGGGGAGTACGGTAGAGTTTGGAGAAATGACCTCTGCTTCAAGGAATAGCTCAAAGAAGGAATTTAGCAGGAGAAAATAAAATTGAACTGAATTTCTGAATAATCCTTCCAAGCACTGAGGATCAAGCTTTTTTGAAGTGCAGAAAATTGGCCAAATAGATGAAATTTAAGTTCCATCTTTTGAGTTGTGTACAGACACTTGTTTGGGGCTTGGAAACATAGCAGAAGAAAAAGAAATGATTTGTGACACTGGAATAAGCAGAAATAACTTACCAACTGATGGTAAGATTTCCACAGAAATCTACATGCAAGGAGGAAAATTAATCTAAGGCTATAACATGACATGTGGAATGCTGAGCAAATGCCAAAGGACCTAGAAGCTGTTACCATAAGCCAGAAGGAGGGGGAAAGTTGTGAAAATTATCAAGGGGTCTCATTGCTTTTCCATTGCTTGAAAGATTCTGGTTAAAAACTCCTCAACAGGCTACAGAACCATGGTTATAACACTAAACTGGAGCATCCTAGACCCCAACTCTAAAATAGAGAGTAAAGGAGGTGAACTCAGATTTAGCCAGATATATTTGACCCTGAACAGGTGGGGAAGGAAGAAGAGGTCATAGCCAGATACCATAGAGATGGTGATTAGACAGACCCTTTCCAAAGATGGCAGTCACAAGACCTCTCACAAAAACGGTGGCTTCATGGCCCTTCTCAATATTGTGGCAGGATGGAAGTGAGTTGATATTTAAAGTGTAAGAAGGATACCTGAAAAAAAAATTGAGAATGTCCTTCTAATGGATATCTACTTAGGCTGTTCTTAGGACTTAAATTCCTCCCTTATTTGAGATAGATTATCTTCATAGGAAAAGTACAAACATTCATTCATTCATTCAATTGTATTTATTGAGCACTTACTGTGTGCAGAGCACAGTACTACTACTACTACTAATAATGGCATTTATTAAGTGCTTTTTATGTGCAAAGCACTGTTCTAAGCGCTGGGGAGATTACAAGATGATCAGGTTGCACCACGGGGGGCTCACAGTCATTCATTATCATTCATTAAATCATATTTATTGAGCACTTACTGTGTGCAGAGCACTGTACTAAGCACTTGGGAAGTACAAGTTGGCAACATCTAGAGACGGTCCCTACCCAACATTCACTCATTCATTCAGTAGTATTTATTGAGCGCTTACTGTGTACAGAGCACTGTACTAAGCGCTTGGGAAGTACAAGTTGGCAACATCTAGAGATGGTCCTTACCCAACAGCGGGCTCACAGTCTAGAAGAGGGAGACAGACAACAAAACAAAACATATTAACAAACTAAAATAAATAGAATAAATATGTACAAATAAAATAGAGTAATAAATATGTACAAACATATATACAGGTGCTGTGGGGAGGGGAAGGAGGTGGGGGGGGTGGATTCATTCATTCATTCAATCGTATTTATTGAGTGCTTACTGTGTGCAGAGCACTGTACTAAGCGCTTGGGAAGGACAAGTTGGCAACATCTAGAGACAGTTCCTACCCAACAGGGGCTCACAGTCTAGAAGGGGGAGATGGACAACAAAACAAAACATATTAACAAACTAAAATAAATAGAATAAATATGTACAAATAAAGTAAATAAATAAATAGAGTAATAAATATGTACAAACATATATACATATATACAGGTGCTGTGGGGAGGTGAAGGAGGTAGGGCGGGGGGGATTCATTAATTCATTAAATTGTATTTATTGAGCACTTACTGTATGCAGAGCACTGGACCAAGCACTTGGGAAGTACAAGTTGGCAACATCTAGAGACGGTCCCTACCCGACAGTGGGCTCACAGTCTAGAAGGGAGAGATGGACAGTCTTAATTCCCATTTTACAGATGAGGTAACTGAGGCATAGAGAAGTTAAGTGACTTGCCTAAAGTCACACACCTGACAATTGGCGGAGCCGTGACTTGAACCCATGACCTCTGATGCCAAAGCCCATGCTCTTTCCACTGAGCCACACTGCTTCTCTAAGCACTTGGGAAGTACAAATCGGCAACATCTAGAGACGGTCCCTACCCAACAACGGGCTCACAAAGTACTTGAGTTTCTATATTTTTAATTCAAATTTCAAAGCCCCAAATTCTAAGGATACTAAGGCAAAGTTAAGAAACGCAGCACAATCACATCAATTTAACCTTAGGTTTACTTTTTAAATGCAGAGAAAAGTATATAAGATCTTTAGTAGTAAAGTAATAATTTATTCAACAAAATACTTGCAGCCAATAATTTTAATTGAATTAATCTTTGGTTAATCAAGATTATACTGAGAAGCAGTGTGGTATACTGAAAAGGACAAAGAGGTGGGAGTACCAACTCTACCACTTGCCCAGTGTTTGACCTATGTGACCCCTCCACCTGAGCATCCAACCCCATTCCTTCCCACCTTATCAAAACACTTGCCCCCTCTATTCTTCTCTCCCTAACTGCCACTTTCAACTGTTCACTCTCCAATGGCTCCTTCCCACTGCTTTTGAACATGCCCATTTCTCCCCATCCTAAAAAAAAAGAACCCTTTCTTGACCCCACGGCTCCCTCCAGTTATCGCCCCATCTCCCTGCTACTGTTACTCTCCAAACTCCTGAGCAAGCTGTCTACACCCACTGCCTTAAGATCCTTTCCTCCAATTCTCTCCTTGACCCCCTCCAATCTGGTTTTCATCCCTTCACTCCGCAGAAAACATGCTCTCAAAGGTCACCAATGATCTTCTTGCCAAATCTAATGGCCTCTACTCCATCCTAATCCTCCTTGACTTCTCCACTTCCTTCTCCTGGAAAGATTATCCAACCTCAGCTTCACTGACACTGTCCTCTCCTGGTTCTTTCTCCTCCTATCTCCCTGGCTGCTCATTCTCAGTCTCTTTCACAGGTTCCTTCTCTGCCTTCCATCCCCTAATTAAGGGTGTCCCTCAAGGTCCAGTTCTGGATCCCCTACTTTTCTTCATCTATACCCACTCCCTTGGAAAACTCATTTGCTCACGTGGCTTCAACTACCTCCTCTGTGTTGATGACACCCAAATCTGTATCTTCAGCCCTGATCTCTCTCCCTCTCTGCAGTCTCGCATTTCCTGCTGCCTTCAAGACATCTCTACTTGGATGTCCTCCTGTCACCTCAAACTTAATACGGCTAAAACTGAACTTATCTTCCCACCAAAACTCTGTCCTCCTGCTCACTTTGCCATCAACGTTGATGGCACCATCATCCTTCCTGTCTCAGAAGCCCATAACCTTAGCATTATCTTGAATCCTCTCTCTTGTTCAACCCACATATTCAAGCCATCACTAAATCCTGTCAGCTCTACCTTCACATCGCTAAAATCCAACCCTTCCTCTCCATCCAAACTGCTACCACATTAATGGAAACACTTATTCTAACCCGCCTTGATTATTGCATCAGCCTCTTTGCTGACTCTCTGACTCTTACTTAGTTAATTGCTTTACCTGAACTGCTTACAAGTTTCTAGATGTAGGCACATGATTTTATACAGAGGGAAAGAATTAAGGGCAACACAAAGAGTCTGCCTATTGATCCTGCTTCAGTTGCACACTGCTCCCATTCATGGACAGGGTGAGTCTTTGCCCTTCTGGAAACAACACTGAACTTCATCCCCGTTAGCATCGAACAATATTTATTCAGGGTCCTTGAGGAGAATGCTGTCCAAAAATTAGTCAGTGGATGATTGCTCACTTAGGGTTTATAATTCTACAGTTCATTGCAAAGACAGCAAACAGACAAATATCAAAGGAGATGTTAAATCCAACTGCAAAAATGGAATGTGCTTAAAGAGTTTATCACTATTAATTTTTCCAATAATTGTTTCATAACTTCAGTAACTTTGGATTGTCCACATTATTGACATACAATTTATTCAAGTTAAGCAATCACTTGGAGTGTGGGGGTCACCAAACCCTTTCTAGCACCCTCCATTAAGGACAGTTAAAAGCACACTCAAGAGCAGAGGATTTAGGGTAATTTACCTTTCATTCCCAAGCCCAACTTTCTCTAAAAATGATAGTCTCAAGTTAAACATTTCAATACATTAAGGTAACAAAGTTCATATTATTTGTAATTTCCTGATTTCTCCCATCCTTAGTTTACAGATTCTTTTTTTAATATGGTTTTTAGAATACTGCACACAGTGACCCTTAATAAATCTTATTTGATGTTACTGCCAATGAAGATAACCTTATATCCTTGTGCCTGTCGCTTTTTTTAAACTTAAGGCCATTCGGCTTTAGCTGATAGAAAATCCAATGACAGGATAGAGAGCCAAATTCAACAATGACCTTAATAAACAGGAAACCCCTACATCAAAGTTCTTCCAGAAGGAGTCACAAAGGTTAGTGTGAAAACTCAGGGCTGAAGACTTGGAAATGTTCACTTTTCTTTATTTCCTACTTAAAGAGAAGACTAAAATTGTAGAATTCAATTCTAGGTTGGTAAGTAAAAAACGACAATCATTTGAATAGATATTCTAAGTGATAGAAGAAGCATGGCGAAATGGATAAAGCACAGGCCCGGGAGTCAGGGAACTTGTGTTCTAATCCTGGCTCCATCACTTACTGCTTTATGACCTTGGGCAAATGATTTAATAAAAATAATAATAATAATAATAATGGCATTTGTTAACCGCTTACTATGTGCGAAGCACTGTTCTAAGCACTTGGGGGGGATATACAAGGTGATCAGGTTGTCCCACGGGGGGCTCACAGTCTTAATCCCCATTTTACAGATGAGGTAACTGGGGCACAGAGAAGTTAAGTGATTTGCCCAAAGTCACACAGCTGATAAGTGAAGGAGCTGGGATTAGAACCCATGACCTCTGACTCCTAAGCCCATGCTCTTTCCACTGAGCCACACTGCTTCTCAACTTCTCTTTGCCTCAGTTACCTCATCTACAAAGTGGGGATTAAGACTGTAAGCCCTATGTTGGACAGGGATTGTGTCCAACCTGATCATCTTGTATCTACCCCATTGCTTACTACAGTGCCTAGCACATAATGAGCGCTTAACAAATACCACTAAAAAGAAAAAAAGTAATAGGAGCTTCAACATGGATTCTGGTGAAAAGTTTTTGTCCTGGAGAAGAGGCCTAAAAATGTAATGAATATGGAAAAGGCCGCCTAAAAATGTAATGAATATGGAAAAGTCTTCAGTAGTTCCTAAACCTTCAATCATTCAGTGATATTTATCGAGTGCTTACTCTGTGCAAAACACTGAACTGAGCACTTCAGTGAGTACAATAAGCAGTTGGTAGAGAAGTTCCCTGCCCCCGAGAGCCTACAGTCTAAAGAGGAAGAGAGACATGACAATAAATTAGGAATATGTATATAAACACTGTGGGGATGCGGGTGGGGTGAATATTACAAGGGTTTACAGGATACAGATTCCAGTGCATAGGCCATGCAGAAGGGAGGGGGAGAAGGGGAAATTAGGGTTTAGCGTGGAGATATGATTTTTAATATGGCTTTGAAGGTGAAGAGAGTTGGGGTCTGTAGTTCTCCCCCTGTCTTACCCATCACTGTAGATAATACCACTAGCCTCCCTAATAATAATAATAATAATAATAATGACATTTATTAAGCGCTTACTATGTGTAAAGCACTGTTCTAATCACTGGGGAGGTTACAAGGTGATCAGGTTGTCCCACGGGGGGCTCACAGTCTCCATCCCCATTTTATAGACGAGGTAACTGAGGCCCAGAGAAGTGAAGTGACTTGCCCAAAGTCACACAGCTGACAATTGGCGGAGCCAGGATTTGAACCCATGACGTCTGACTCCAAAGCCCAGGCTCTTATCACTGAGCCACGTGATTCTCTATCTTCCCTATCTCACAAGCCTGTAACCTTGCTATTATCCTCCATTCATCTCTCTCATTCAACCCACATATTTGATCTCTCATCAAATTCTTTCAGTTCTACCTTCACAGTACCACTAAAATTCACCCTGCTTCCTTTTCCATCCATGATGCTACTATGCTGATCCAAGCACTTATCATAACCCACCTTGACTATGGTATCAATCTCCTCACTGGCCATTCTGCCTCCTTGTCTCTCCCCACTCCAGTCCTTACTTCACTCTGCTGCCCAGATCCTTTTTCTAAAGAAAAGTTCCTCATGAAGCAGAAACTCACTGCTATCCTGTTACATCCAGCCCTTACACTACTCTCCTCCAATGCTGACACACTCACTGTGCCTCAATCTTGTCCTCTTGCCCACATGCTCCCTCTGGCCTGGAACTCCTTCTCTAACCTTCATTAAATATCAGAGAAACTGTACTGGAGAGAAACCTGACAAAGGCAATGAATGTGGAAGAGCTTCATCAATCACTAAGCCCTTATTAATCATCAGAAAATTCATCCTGGAGACAAGCCTTATATAAAGTCCTCTGTGTTTGAATATGATGATGCTGATGGTGAAATTCACCTATGAATCAGGATGCGGCTGAGAAGGTCAAAGGTTACTTGTGTACAAATTATAAACTAATTGCATTAATACTTGTCTTCCCAGTGTCTTTCTCTTTTAACACCTTGTTTTAGCCAATAAAAAGAAGAAATGTTGGATGAGACAAAATTAATCAAGATAGAATTCAATTAAATAAGCTGCCTTTTTTCTTTCCAATTGTATATTTCTTTTGCTGTCATGAGAGAAAGAGGAGGAAATAATAATAATAATAATAATAATGGCACTTATTAAGTGCTTACTATGTGCAAAGCACTCTTCTAAAGCTGGGGAGGTTACGAGGTGATCAAGTTGTACCACGGGGGGCTCACAGTCTTAATCCCCATTTTACAGATGAGGGAACTGAGGCACAGATAAGTTAAGCGACTTGCCCAAAGTCACACAGCTGACAAGTGGTGGAGCCAGCATTTGAACCCATGACCTCTGACTAAAAAGCCCGGGCTCTTTCCACTGAGCCACGCTACTTGGCAAGTGGCTATTATTTTTGTCCTTGGGGATTAAGTAAGCCCATAAGAATAAATAAGAAAGAGATGGCAGAATGACTAGGAATATGTGAGAGACTTCAATGTAACATTAATAATACACTGATTATTTACTATACACCAAAATGGCACCAAGAAAACTCTATGGAAATATCCACAAAGTTACTGTGAATCAGTAATGATTTGATGATGTTCATGATGACTATGGTACCAAATGAAACCTGTACCACACATTTCTAGTATGGAAACCTATATTGTCTTCTTTATTTACTTTTAAAGTTATTTTTTTTTTTTTGCAATGAAACTGCCCCCTCCTGCTGCCTACTCCAGAGGTATTCAAACTCTCTCCTTCTTGCTCCTGTGCTCCTTTTTATGTTTTGTTAAGGAAAGTGTTGTCTCAGGAGCTGTAAGTGGGCCAAAAGTCTACTCTGGAAGGATACTTCCTGCTCATGTGCTTTGGGGGACGGGGTTGACTTCAAATTCACTAGAGTCAATGGCAAGGTCGTGATGGGAAGAGGTGACAGAAATCTTTTCTGCAGAATGAAAGGCTTTGTTATCAGGGCAAGGAACCAAGCTAACTCCTCACTGGTAAGATGCAAACGTAGGTAAATGAAAAATGTTGTTCCTGGGTCAAGGTATCCATTGCCCCTGCATGGGATCTTAGTGTCCTTACCTATTTACAGTAGAGGTCGGGATTTTCTTGGAGATTTACATCACTGTTCCCAAGGGCTGTCCCCAAAGTGTACTGCTGCCACTCCAGGATTTCAGATTTTGAATCTCTAGATGGCATGGAGAGCATGCACGGTTCAGGTTACCAGCTCAGGTCCCAAAGTACTGGTTGTTGGGGCAATAATAATAATAGTAGCAACAATTATAATAGTAATTATGGTATTTGTTAAGTGCTTACTATGTGCCAGGCACTGCACTAAGTGCTGGGGTAGATACAGGCAAATGGGTTTGGACACAGTCTCTGTCCCACGTGGTGTTCACAGTCTCAATTCCCATTTTACAGATGAGATAACCGAAGCCCAGAGAAGTTAAGTCATTTGCCCAAGGTCACACAGCAGACAAATGGCAGAGCTGGGAGTAGAACCAATGACCTTCTGACTCCTAGGCCCATGCTCTATCCACTATGCCACGCTGGTAGTAGCAATAATAACAATAATAATAACATTTGTAAGTGTTCATCAGCTTATCAGCACTGGGTAGATACAAGATAACCTGATCAGACATAGTCCCTGTCCCACATAGGGCTCACAGCCTAAGGAGGAGGAAGAACAGGTATTTAAGCCCTATTTTATAGATGAGGAAACAGAGGCACAGAGAAGTAAGTGACTTGCCCAAGGTCACACAGCAAGCATATGGTGGATTCAGGACTAGAACGCAGGTCCTCCAATTCCCAGGCCTGTTCTCTGTCTACTACTACTAATAATAATAATGGTATTTGTTAAGTGCTTACTATGTGCAAAGCACTGTTCTAAGCACTGGGGAGGTTACAAGGTGATCAGGTTGTCCCACGTGGGGTTCACAGTTTTAATCCCCATTTTACAGATGAGGGAACTGAGGCACCGAGAAGTTAAGTGACTTGCCCAAAGTCACACAGCTGACAGTTGGCCGAGCTGAGACTCCAAAGCCCAGGCTCTTTCCACTAAGCCACACTGCTGCTAGTCTACTAAGCTACGCTGCTTCTTCCACTCCACTGTAATAGCAATCTCTCTGGATTTTGTAAGTTCCTCACACACAGAACTCTCCCACACAGTCTTTAGTTATAAACAGGTAAATAGCATTTAGTTTTTGGAGGGTTTAAGCACATGGTAGTTGTTCAACAAACTAAGTCAAAGAATGACCATCCAAACCAGATTGGAAAGTAGCCTGACCCCTTACAGAGGAATACCAGGGATTGCTGTATGGGAGAGAGGTGGTATACCCCTATACATACACATACACACCTTTTCTTTCTCTTCCCTCCTCTCTCCCTTCCTATTCATCAGAACTCCTATCACTCTCTCCTTCTCAGCGTGGAGAGTGAGGAAGCAGCAGAAGTACATTGGGAAGTCCATGACTAGTGTCATGTCCGTGACTGTTGGACTCTCAGCCACGACTAGCCGAAACTCTATTCCTTTCCCCACTATTTAAATGCCAAACTATTATTTTTTTTGACAAAGAAGCAGTTTTTTCCTGAGGAGACGCTTAGTACCAATTGTGAAAAAAGGAGGTAAAAGTGAAAACTGCCAAATGCCGCAAACAACAAACCTAACAGCACGATAAAGGACAGACTGTGGATACATTGTTGTCATGACTAGATGTCCTGCAATGACTTTTCCAGCCATGCATATGCCAAAAGATACCTTTTAACCTCAATGATTTCTTAGGACCTGAAGTACAACTGTATAAATAGTACTTTCTATAAAAGTTGTCCTCTTCCTTTCATTTCCATTAATCTATTAAATAATTCAAATCCCAGAGAAAAATCATACATTATCCCCGCATGAATTCTGATCCATTCTTCTATTTTTACCAGTCTAGGGGTGGAAAGATATTTCTTACTCTTCCTACAGTATTAGAGACAAAGGATAGTGAATTAGTACCTACATTTCCAAAGGGAGCAATTCACCAAGTGAATGATCTGTAATTTAATTAAGGCACATATCTATATCTATATCTATAGTTCCATAGAAATTAGGATATATATGGAATATCAGATGAAATTTCTAAAACCAAGCCACTTTCAAAAATTCAATGCATCCTGTAGGTCTTTGGTATAACAGTTTAAGTTTTTTTTAAACAAAGAAATCTTAGGCAGAACTTTGAAATTAACTTGATCAGTTTCTCAGAAAAGAATAAAATTGATTTGAACCTGGCATAAACCACCAGTTTATGTAATTATGTAATTTAAATCAACCTTTATATAATGTAAGTATAAGTCCATATGCTACTACCACAAAATCATAGCTAACAGAGTCAAACTGTCCATACATTTATTAAAAAGGTCAGCTGGTACATATAGCCATAATAGAACTATATTGCTGCTGCAAAGAAATTTAATTAATTATCTTGGAGAAAGTTTTGTTCGGCATTATATGATTTGGTTATTTTTGCAGTTTTCTGAATGATTGCTTTTGATAATTCAAAATGTTTTGTTTTAAAACCAACAATTACAAAGAACTTATTAGGAAGATGTGAGTAATTTAAAAAATAATTTGAAATTCAAATGTTTATAAATGAGCATGACATTCCATTTCCACACTCTTCAGGAGTTGTTTGCTCCTGTTACAAAAACCATCCCCTCTGTCTCAGTTCTGGCTAATCATTACAGAATAAGGTTGAGATGGAACCTCCTAAGAACCACTGAAGATGATTTCACAAATATCAAAGATGCCAGGATACACTGATTTCAAATAACAAATATAACCTTTCAATAGTTGAAATATCAAATATGAGTTACCATTTTAATAAAATACTACCACCCTCTGTAGCCCTTTTTGTACAAAAGTTTGATTTGATCTTACATGAATTTTCGGAGAAATTATTCTGGCCTATAAAATTTTCTAGAGAAGCAATACACAATGAGCTGACACACTGACAACTGTTCTTTTATAGCTGGGAATTCTTGTGTTCTGCTTATAACATCCTTAGTTTCCAAGTAAAGTTAGTATTCATTAAGTTGTCCTAAATTGATTTGCTGTAAAATAAACAACACGTTATTCATTTGCTTGTTCATTATTTGAAAGACACGCTGCTGTCTTTAAGTACCCTGTAGTTTAAGAATAATGCCCCTTTGAAGAAGATACTTGATCGATTCACAAATTAGTTAATTGCCCACACACAGCAGCTAGCCCAGGCATGATGTGTAGAATTCATTCTTGCAGAGGTGATCTGGAGGCTAAGTTTTAAAGTCCCCAGAGATTTCACTATCCCTCAGATTTGCAGGAAATTCTTCTTTCCAGATGCTATAGCACATTTCAGGATGAAGTTTAAACAGGAAAGCAAAAAACCACAGTAAGTTGAGAAAAATGAAAGCTAGTGGTGAGTCCTGCTTGAAAGGAAGGCAGGTTACCAGTGATCAAATCATTACATTATACCAGTAAAATATGAGAATCCATCTTAATCATGAAAGCTCACTGAGAACAAAATTAATTTGGCAGGTTTCAGAGTGAGGAAAAGAATCGACTCAAAGAACATTAGCCACCAAAAAGCAATGATGCCAGGTTGATAAATGTCATACATAGATTCAGAAGCTCATGCTGGTTTCTGCCTGAGAAGGAAAGAATTGATCAAATGAGGTATTATATAGTACAAATGAAATCAGTAGCCACCCTCTGATTCGAAGGCCATTCTATCTTCTCTGAAAGTAGAATTAACTTGGAAGCTTTGTAGAAAGGAGTCCAGTGAACCAAGTACCTGTTTCCCCACAGATGTGCTAACCTTCAGAAATTCTATCTCCATGTGACTCAGGGTCATAATTTGCACTGGAAACACAGAAAAAGTGTCAAAAGAGAAAATGAAGCAAATTCCTACCAGTTTGGCTGAGCTGGGAAGTGCTGCGACTTTTTCGGGAGAGACCAACAATAGCTACCATTTTTGCCCCAATACTGGAGCGTCGCTTTTTCCCACCAGTGCCCATGCTGCCCACGGCAGTGTCAGACTGGCTGCCGTCATTCTTCTCTACCGTGCACATATCCCCGCTGATGCTGGTGCTCTTCGTCATGTTCTTCCCTGAAGCACCCATCTGTCGGCTTTGCATTTTGGATGTGAAGACACTGCCAGATGATGGGTGGGCAAACGTCATGGTCCACAGCAGAAAGACAGAAGAGACAGAAAAGGACATTCAGATAAACATTTCTGGACACAAAACAGTGATGTTCTTTACATATAGGGCTTTGTTGGAAAAAGGAGCAGAATATCCCAATGTGTTTTACAGTTTGGATTCAACTTAAATTGAACCAGTGCCCATCTGTACCTGCAAAGTTCTGGCAAACTTATTTCTGGCATCCAAGAAAGGCCCTGGTTTACACACCACCTCAGAAAGTCTGCCAAAGGTAATCTGCTCAGAGCACTCACATGTATGGAGCCCCATATCAGAAAGTCATGCTTCCTACTATAATAGGCTCACTAGGTTTTTCAAATTGATTCAGAAAACCTTCTGGGACTGGAGAAACCTCATCAAATCAAATATGTAGTTGGTATATTCATGTCATTGAAGCAGCGTGGCCTAGTGGAGACAGCATGGGCCCGGGAGTCAACAGACCTGGGCCCTAATCCTGGCTTTGCCAATTGCTGTGTCACTAGTGCAAGTCACTTCACTTCTCAGTACCTCAGTTTCCTCAACTGTAAAATGGGGATTCAATACCTGTTCTCCATCCTACTTATACTGCAAGTCCCATGTGGGACAGAGACTGGGTCCAACCTAATTATCTTGTACTAGCCCAAGTGCTTAGAACAGTGGTTAATACATAGTAAGCACTTAAATTATTATTAGTAGTAATAATAATATACTCTATTGCTTAGATCCCAGAAAACAAAACCTGTGGAACCACCTTTTTTGAAACACTAAGATAACATAATTGCTTCACTTTGCTTACAATTCAGTTAACAAGTGATTTATTCTACTAGTTTCACGTGTGATGCACTTTCCAAAGTACATACCACATAGGCCATAATGTCAATTTCTTTAAATCTAGAAGATTTTGAACTTTCATACTTAAAAAAAAATTCAACAGTAATGCTCTGAAACATTGCTTGAGGAATGGTGGTGCTTGATTGGGATTGTCAAAGATGGCCATATCAATATATGGATTGATGACAGATTTGGCACGACCTTAGAGAATTTGGAGATCATCCTGGACCACTCCACTCCTTCTCCCACTAGTATAGAAGTTAGGATTTTACTGTGAAGTCAGTCACTTGTTTTTTTTCAATTTTGACAGCAGGGTGGAGCTGGGGTTGGCACACAGAGGTTGAGGAAACCATTGTAATAGCAGGGAACCACAGAGTTGGTTCTCTCCACTCCAGAGGTTGTGAAAGGAATGTTACTTGTGTCCAAAACCTCCTTGGAATCCTGGGAACTTACCACTCAAATACTATATGACACAGCCCCATTTACCTTGTCAAAACGTGGCCAATGTCTGCCGTAGTAAATTGCCTGCTCACAAGAAACTCTTCCTTTGAGACTGTGGGGCTTTAGCAATTCATCAAAATAAACAAAGAATTTTTAGGGAATAAAAAGTTAACTACACAATGACCTCGTTGAAGTTCTCCCTATTTTATTTCAAGTCACACCCTTCAAGGCAGCTTTAAAAGTTGTTGAGTTGGTCCAGGGTGAACATTAAAAACAGATCTGCAAATGTAGGGCTGAGCAAAGAGTTGAAAGAGACACTGTACCTTTTTCTATCTGAACTTTGTATCTCCCCCTCTAGACTGCGCGTTCGATGTGGGCAGGAACGTGACTATGTGTTGTTATATTGTAATCTCCCAAGTGCTTAATATGGTGCTTTGCACACAGTAAGCACTCAATAAATATGATTGAATTTAATGAATGAATTTCTCTCAAGAGCACTGATAATGTACATGATTTTAGGAATACAGATATTTAACCTATAAACTCTTCTCTAGGCTGTAAGATCATTATGGGCAGGGAAATTGTCTGCTAATTCTGTTGTACTCTCAAGCTCTTATTACAGTGTTTTGCATACAGTAAGCACTCAATAAACATCACTGACTGATCGATTAACCTGATTTTTCCATTTCTGATCATAAATGAAAGGGCCCATATAGGAAATAAGTCAATTTGGTGTACTACCCAGAGGAGGAGAACAGTTCTTTTACGCCAAGGGAACAGAGGTCTGGTGCAGTACTTTGAAGAATGGAGACTTTTGTAATCCAAGCAATTCTGGAACAGAGAGTCCTAATAATGCTAGTCCTTCAAGGCAGCACACAAGATTACCAATTCCAGAGTCAGATGGGCAGCAACACAGGACAACAAAACAAAACACTATATTTCTACTGCCTTCAATGCAAGTTTCCTCCTCTGTCCATACCTCATGGAAAAACTCACAACAGTGGTTTCAGAGGTTAGGTGCTTACTGTATGTTGACCACTGTTCTAAGCACTGGAGTAGGTACAAGTTGAGAGAAGCAGCATGGCTTAGTGGAAAGAGCTTGGGAATCAGAGGACATGGGTTCTAATACTGGCTCCGCCTCTAGTCTGCTGTGTGACCTTGGGCAAGCCACTTAACTTCTCTGGGCCTCAGTTACCTCATCTATAAAATGGGGATTAAGACTGTGAGCCCCACATGGGACAACCTGATAAACTTGTATCTACCCCAGCACATAGAACAATTCTTGGCACTTAATAAGTGCTTAACAAATACCATTTTTATTATTATTATTATTATTAGTAGTAGTAGTAGTAGTAGTATTATGTCATATGCCGTTCTTATCCCACATGGGGTTCACAGACTAAGTAGAACGGAGAACAGGTACTTAATCCCCATTTTACAGTTATGGAAACTGAAGCACAGAGAAGTGAATTGCCCAAGGTCACACAGAAAGCAATTGGCAGAGCTGGAATTAGAAACCCAGTGCTCTGATTATCAGGGCTGTGCTCTTGTCTTCTGTGTGACCTTGGGCAAGTCTGTTCACTTCTCTGGGTCTATTTCCTGATCTATAAAATGAGGATTGAGACCATGAGCCCCATGTGGGACAGGGACTGTGTCCAACCTGATTAGCTTGTATTCACCCCAGCATTAGTACTGTGCCTGGCTTACAGTAAGCACTTAACAAATACCACAATTATTATTATTAATATTATTTCCAACAGGCCATGCTTCAGGTTCAGATTCTCTAGCAAGCATGTTACTTGGTGTTGAATAACCCTGGGCACTGTTTTCATACCGATAGCGTAGAACAAAAAAGGGAAATATAGTGGTCCTCAAACAGTAATGGGAGAGGAAGAGATGGGAACGTTTTAGAGAAATGCATTGGTGGTCCCAAGGGCAACACTAATGTCAATACAGTGGGGTCAGGATGATATCACTTACAATTATATTTCTTAAGTGCTTACTATATCCCAAGCACTGTACTAAGCACTGAGATATATAAAAGAAAATCAGGTCGCACATGGGGCTCACAGTCTAAGTAGGAAGGAGAATAGGCATTGAATCCCCATTTTGCAGATGAGGGGACTGAGGCCCAGAAAAGTTAAGTGACCTGCCCAAGGTCACACAGCAGTAAGTGGCAGAGCCAGGATTTTGTTTTGTTGTCTGTCTTCCCCTTCTAGACTGTGAGCCCATTGTTGGGTAGGGACTGCCTCTATAAGTTGCCGACTTGTACAGTGCACTTAGTATAGTGTTCTGCACACAGTAAGTGCTCAATACGTTTGAATGAATGAATAAATAAACTCAAGTCTTCTGACTCTCTTGCATGGGTCTGAGAGTCAGAAGACTTGAGTTCATTTATTTATTCATTCATTCAAATGTATTGAGCACTTACTGTGTGCAGAGCAAGCATGGGTCTGAGAGTCAGAAGACTTGAGTTCATTTATTTATTCATTCATTCAAACGTATTGAGCACTTACTGTTTGCAGAGCACTGTACTAAGTGCACTGTACAAGTGCACTTTCCACTAGAATGCTTTCCTTGTGTTTCGTTGGCTAATTCACACTACTAGAAGTAGGCAAAATAGTTACAAACATATTCTGTAGTTAGATAGTAAATCATTAATCTTTAGAACTTCAAGGTCGGAAACCATTACACTCTTTTCCCCATATATTACAGTCAGAGACAGAGCAAAGGACTGGAGAGATCATTGGTCTGACAGTAACGGCACTGTTTATGTTCTTTTGTTTTATCAACTTCTAGTCTATTAGTAATGGACTAGAAACAGCGTGGCTCAGTGGAAAGAGCACAGGCTTTGGAGTCAGAGGTCATGGGTTCCTGGCTCTGCCAATTGCCAGCTGTGTGACTTTGGGTAAGTCACTCCTTCTCTGTGCCTCAGTTACCTCATCTGTAAAATGGGGATTAAGACTGTGAGCCCCCCATGGGACAACCTGATCACCTTGTAACCTCCCCAGCACTTAGAACAGTGCTTTGTACATAGTAAGCACTTAATAAATGCCATCATTATTATTATTATTATTAATACTACTTACTGAGTACCCATGGTTTTCCAGGTACTGTACTAAGTATATAGCATCAAACTTACTTGCCACATTTCAGTTGCCTCCATTTAGGTAGTAATGTAGCTAAAGTAAAGCAAATTTCATTATTTTAGCTGACAGCGTTCAGTTTTGTGTAGTTCAGAACTTTCTCTACATTCCCAAATGGGAAAATTTCTTGTGCACCATTACTCACATACGAACACCCACAGACTGCACACACGGACACATAGCAGACACATATATCCTGGAACTGCAGTATGTGACATTAGAATGATTCAATATGCCAGGAAGCGGCAAAGCTGATGCTGACTGGGACACTTCCATATGGCTATGAAACGAATCAAGCTGAGAGTGGTTTAGATAATATGGTTTCATAAAGCTCATGGCATATGTCCATAAAGGTTAAAGAAAAAACATGGTTGGACTATTTGACAATTTCTCTATCTCTTCCATATTTGACGGGCTCATCAACATTTACAACTGAAGCTACTGAAGACCAAAGCCCATGGCTTTAATCAACTTCTATCTGCAAAGTGTCCTCAAGTACCAACTTAGGTGCAATGGAGAAAATGGGCATTTGGTGGCCCTTTCACCACATTTCCAGGCTGTGGCTCTCTCTCCATCCAAATGATAATAATGATGATTGTGGTATTTGTTAAGCACTTACCATGTGCCAGACACTGTAGTTAGTGCTGGGGTGAATACTAAGCAAATTGGGTTAGACACAGTTGCTGTCCAACATGGGGCTCATAGTCCCAATCTCCATTCTACAGATGAGATAACTGAGCCCGCTGTTGGGTAGGGACCGTCTCTATATGTTGCCAACGTGTACTTCCCAAGCGCTTAGTACAGTGCTCTGCACACAGTAAGAGCTCAATAAATACGATTGAATGAATGAATGAATGAGGCACCAAGAAGTGAAGTGACTTGCCCAAGGTCACCCAGCAGACATGTGGCAGAGCCGGGATTAGAACCCATGACCTTCTGACTCCCAGGTCCGTGTTCTATCCACTAGACCACCCTGCTTCTATGTCATCGTAATCCAGTTATATTCTGGCATGACTGCATGCTTGTTGTGGACAGGGATTGTGTCCATTATACTGCTGTGCTGTACTCTCCCAAGTGCTTAGAACAGTGCTCTACACACAGTAAATGCTCAATAAACATGATTGATTACTGCATCAGCCTGCTTGCTGATCTCCTTGCCTCCAGTCTCTCCCCCCCAGTGCTTAGAACAGTGTGTAGCACATAGTAAGTATTTATTAAGTGCTTACTGTGTGCAGAGCAATGTAATAAGTGCTTGGGAGAGGGCAATATAACAATAAACAGGCACACTCACAATTCCTACATAATGGCTGGGACAGACCCCTCTCAGGATCTCAAGTGGAGAGTTTCCAGTACTCTATCAGAATCGGCTACAGGAAGGGAGAGTCAAGCAGCGGTGTACCCATTCCATTGTTAGCTTAGGCAGTGGCTAGCTAGTGGAAGGCAATCTGATACAAGTCAAAACTCACCCGTGCTGGGCAGCAGCGGCATGGGAGAGAGTCAAGGGCAGAGACTTGAGTTTATTGTGCAGAAGGAGGTAATGGTAAACCACTTCCACACTTTTACCAAGAAAACTCTATGGATACACTACCAGAATGAATGCAGATGGAGGTGGGGCGTTCTGGGAGACACACGTCCATGGAGTCACTATGTGTTGGAAATGACTCAACAGCATAAGATAAACTGGAACAGAACAGCTTTGGTTTGAGTTCACCCCCTTGGCTGGGCCAATGAAACTGTGCACAACCCCTGATGGATTCTGTTCCCCTTCCTCTGCTGGTGAAATGCCGCCTCTTTCCCCAAGTACCCCTGGTTGGGAGATCCGGTGACTTGGTAATATAACTGTGAAGGGAGCATGACCCAATGGATAGAGCATGGGCCTGGGAATCGGAAGGTTTTGGGTTCAAATGCAGGCTATGCCATTTGTCTGTTGTGTGACCTTGGGCAAGTCACTTCATTTCTCTGGGCCTCAGTTGCCTCATCTGTAAAATGGGGATTAAGACTGTGAGCACAATGTGGGTTACAGACAATGTCCGACATGATTACATTGCATCTACCCCAGTGCTTAGTACAGTGCCTGGCACATACTAAGCACTTAACAAACAACATATAAAAACAATGCAGTGGGGCAGGAAACAATATAAACTGCTCATTGATCAACTCACCTTGAAGGATTTTGCCTGATTAATGTGTCATAGTGCAAAATGCTCCAATCTGTTGTGGAACTGGTGGAGAGACTTGGGGCCAATTATGAGGAGTTTTGGCTTGATGCAGAGGGACAAAAGAAGCCAAGTATAGAGTTTGATGGGGTAGAGAAGTGTTTGGAACATTGGCAAGCTAATTTGAAATTAAAAACCCAATGAGTCACTTGGCTTCAGTTGCCTTTTATAAGAAGCAGTGAGGCTTAGTGGACAGAGCATAGTCATAAAGACCTGGGTACTAATCCCAGCTCTGCCATTTGTCTGCTGTGCGATCCCAGGAAAGTCACTTAACTTCTCTGTGTCTTAGTTACCTCATCTGTAAAATGGGGATTAGTACTGTGAGCCCCATGTGGGACAAGGACCAGGTCCAAGCCTCTTTGCTTACATCCACTCCAGAGTTTAATATGGTGCCTGCTGCATATAAACTACCTAACAAATAACACAATTCTTTATCCTGTTTACACATATTCATATTTCCATCAGACCTGCTGAGATGACAAATCATTTCCTTCAACTGTATTCTGTTTGATTTCTTGCAGTTCTCTTATGTTATTCTTTTATTTCTGTCCATTTTTAATCAGTTGGCATTTACTGAAGCAATAGTATTAGTTTGGTGCCTGCTGTGTATAGGATACTGAACTAAGCATTTGGGAGTAGACAGAATTAGTAGATATGATCCCTGTCAATAAAATCAATTATAGATAGGAGGAAATAATAGAGTTTCTAAGATATACACATAAATCCTATGGGAAGTGAGGTACAGAAGTGGCAGTTAGGGGAATGTGAAGAGGGTATATTATATAATAATGAGGGAAAAGCATCCTGGAGAAGATGTCAGGTTGTCCCATTTAGGCTCACAGTCTTAATCCCCATTTTGCAGATGAGGTAACTGAGGTACAGAGAAGTTAAGCGACTTGCCCAAAGTCACTCAGCTGACAAGTGGTGGAACTGGGATTAGAACCCAAGAACATGTCATAGGAAATTAGTTTCTATAATTGTCATATTTTATTATGCAAGCCACGTGTCTTTAAACATCTTGCATTCAAAATGGGATTTAAAGTAATTTGGTCATGATGATGATGGCATTTGTTAAGCGCTTACTATGTGCCAGGCACTGTTCTAAGTGCTAGGGTAGATACAAGATAATCAGGTTGTCCCATGTGGGGCTCACGGTCTTAATCCCCATTTTACAGATGAGGTCACTGAGGCACAGAGACATTAAGTGACTTACCCAAAGTCATACGGCTGATAAGTGGCAGAGCTGGGATTAGAACCCATGACCACTGATTCCCAAGCCCATGCTCTTTCCACTAGGCCATGCTGTTTCTCTATATAATTGTACAGTAGTGAAATACACAGAATTTAACACTACACATGATATATTCGCTACTTAAATTTCATGCAATTAAAAAGTGTAAAAATAGAGGCAAGAATGAAGTTTTAAAAGTCAATTGTCTACAAAAGAATCATCCTAATCTAACTCAAGAATTGATCAAGATTACTGCTTTATCTGAGAAGCAGCATGGCTCAGTGGAAAGAGGCCAGGCTTTAGAGTCAGAGGTCATGGGTTTAAATCCCAGCTCCACCACTTCTCAGCTGTGTGACTGTGGGCAAGTCACTTCACTTCTCTGGGCCTCAGTTACCTTATCTGTAAAATGGGGATTAAGACTGTGAGCCCCCTGTGGGACAACCTGATCACTTTGTAACCTCCCCAGCGCTTAGAACAGTGCTTTGCACATAGTAAGCGCTTAATAAATTCCATCATTATTATTATTATTATCAAGAGGATGTTTAGAAAATATATTAAAACTGCACAAGACTTCAGGTATATGAAAATGACTGCAGCTAACAAAAAAAAAGAGCCCACACAATTGGAAATTCTGAAAAATTTTATCAACTGAAATAAAAGCAGCAAGGCTGAATGGAAAGAGCATAGGCCTGGGAGTCATAAAACTTGGGTTATAAAACCTAGCTCTGCCATTTGACTGCTGTGTGGCCTTGGGCAAGTTACAGCTTCTGTGTCCTCAGTTACCTCATCTGTAAAATGGGGAATAAATAACTGTTCTCCCGGGCCCTTAGACTGTGAGCTCTGCATGAGACAGATTGTGTCCAACCAGGTTATCATGTATCTTTATCCAGAGCTTGATACCCCACAATTAGTTCTTATTAATGGAATATAAATACTGATGAATGATAAAAGTAAAAATTACCAACTACATCATTAATATTTATATTAAATTTTAAATGATGTAATTCCATATATGTTTCTCAAGGTGATGTCACTGATCCTTACTCTTTTTTGCACAAATAAGGTGGATATAGGGGAACTTTATCTGTAGTTGTAACAATACCATTTAATGACCGCCCACCAGAGACAATACACTGTACTAAAATATTTGAGAGTACAAAATGAACAAGAGGCACATTCTCTGTCCTCAAGGATCTCATACTTCAATGTGGGAGACAAACATAAAACAGCATGGCTCAATGAAAACAGCACGAGCTTTGGAGTTAGAGGTCATGGGTTCAAATCTCGGGTCCACCAATTGTCAGCTGTATGACTTTGGGCAAGTCACTTAACGTCTCTGTGCCTCAATTACCTCATCTGTAAAATGGGGATTAAGACTGTGAGCCCCCCATGGGACAACCTGATCATCTTGAAACCTCCCCAGCACTTAGAACAGTGCTTTGCACATAGTAAGTGCTTAGTTCCTCCCTTCCTCCTTCCCTCACCCACAACGATCTGGCCTCCTACTTCATTAATAAAATTAAATCCATCAAGTCTGACCTCCCCAAAGTAACTCCCCACCTTTTCAACCCCCCGGCTCTCAACACTCTCTGCTACTCTCCCATCCTTCCCAGCAGTATCCTCAGAGGAGCTCTCCTCCCTCCTCTCAAGTGCTACTCCAGCCACCTGTGCTTCTGACTCCATTCCCTCTTATAGACTGTGAGCCCACTGTTGGGTAGGGACCATCTCTATGTGTTGCCAGCGCTTAGTACAGTGCTCTGCACAAAGTAAGCGCTCAATAAATAGGATTGATTGATTCATCTCATGAATTCTCTTGCTCCGTCCCTTCTACCCTCCTTAACTTCCATCTTCAACCACTCACTCTCCACTGGTTCATTCCCCTCTGCCTTCAAACATGCCCATGTCTCTCCCATCCTAAAAAAACCCCTCTCTTGACCCCACCTCACCTTCTAGTTATCGCCCCAGCTCCCTCCTACCATTCCTTTCCAAACTCCTTGAACGAGTCGTCTACACGTGCTGCCTCGATTTTCTCAACACCAACTCTCTCCTCGACCCCCTCCAGTCTGGCTTCCGTCTCCTACATTCCATGGAAACTGCCCTCTCAGAGGTCACCAATGACCTCCTGCTTGCCAAATCCAACGGCTCATACTCTATCCTAATCCTCCTCGACCTCTCAGCTGCCTTCGATACTGTGGACCACCCCCTTCTCCTCAACATGCTATTCAACCTTGGCTTCACAGACTCCGTCCTCTCCTGGTTCATCTCTTATCTCTCCAGTCGTTCATTCTCAGTCTCTTTTGCAGGCTCCTCCTCCCCCTCCCATCCTCTTACTGTGGGGGTTCCCCAAGGTTCAGTGCTTGGTCCCCTTCTGTTCTCGATCTACATGCACTCCCTTGGTGACCTCATTCGCTCCCACGGCTTCAACTATCATCTCTACGCTAATGACACCCAAATCTACATCTCTGCCCCTGCTCTCTCCCTCTCCCTCCAGGCTCGCGTCGCCTCCTGCCTTCAGGATATCTCCATCTGGATGTCTGCCCGCCACCTAAAACTCAACATGTCCAAGACTGAAATCCTTGTCTTCCCTCCCAAACCCTGCCCTCTCCCTGACTTTCCCATCACTGTTGATGGCACTGAGAAGCAGCATGGCTCAGTGGGAAAAGCACGGGCTTTGGAGTCAGAGGTCACGGGTTCAAATTCCGGCTCCACCAACTGTCAGCTGTATGACTTTGGGCAAGTCACTTAACTTCTCTGGGCCTCAGTTACCTCATCTGTCAAATGGGGATTAAGACTGTGAGCCCCCCGTGGGACAACCTGATCACCTTGTAACCTCCCCAGCACTTAGAACAGTGCTTTGCACATAGTAAGTGCTTAACAAATGCCATTAATTATTATTACCATCCTTCCCGTCTCACAAGCCCGCAACCTTGGTGTCATCCTCGACTCCGCTCTCTCGTTCACCCCTCATATCCAAGCCGTCACCAAAACCTGCCGGTCTCAGCTCTGCAACATTGCCAAGATCCATCCTTTCCTCTCCATCCAAACTGCTACCCTGCTCGTTCAAGCTCTCATCCTATCCCATCTGGACTACTGTATCAGCCTCCTCTCTGATCTCCCATCCTCTTGCCTCTCCCCACTTCAATCCATACTTCACACCGCTGCCCGGATTGTCTTTGTCCAGAAATGCTCTGGGCATGTTACTCCCCTCCTCAAAAATCTCCAGTGGCTACCAATCAACCTAAGCATCAGGCAGAAACTCCTCACCCTCGGCTTCAAGGCTCTCCATCACCTCGCCCCCTCCTACCTCACCTCCCTTCTCTTCTTCTACAGCCTAGCCCACACCCTCCGCTCCTCTGCCATTAATCTCCTCACTGTGCCTCGTTCTCGCCTGTCCCGCCATCGACCCCTGGCCCACGTCATCCCCCTGGCCTGGAATGCCCTCCCTCCCAACATCCGCCAAGCTAGCTCTCTTCCTCCCTTCAAGGCCCTACTGAGAGCTAACCTCCTCCAGGAGGCCTTCCCAGACTGAGCCCCCTCCTTCCTCTCCCCCTCGTCCCCCTCTCGATCCCCCCCCGCCTTACCTCCTTCCCTTCCCCACAGCACCTGTATATATGTATATATGTTTGTACATATTTATTACTCTATTTTTTATTTCTTTTACTTGTACATATCTATTCTATTTATTTCATTTTGTTAATATGTTTTGTTTTGTTCTCTGTCTCCCCCTTCTAGACTGTGAGCCCACTGTTGGGTAGGGAACATCTCCATATGTTGCCAACTTGTACTTCCCAAGCACTTAGTACAGTGCTCTGCACACAGTAAGCACTCAATAAATACTACTGATTGATTGATTGATGAAATGCCATCATTATTATTATTATTTACAGAACAATCAAAATAAGTGAATGAACAATTTAAAAAGCCTGCATATATAAATGTTTGAGGATATACAAAATCAGTACATCTTAAATAAGAAAAAGGGACTCCTGGATTTAGTTTGAGGTGAATACCATGGACTGCCCAAAAAACAAATGGATCTTAGAGCAAATTAAACCATAGTGGTCTTTGGAAGGCCAAATAGCTCGACTTAGATTAGCATATTTTGGAAACAAAATCAGGAGGACTAATTTTCTGGAGAATACACTAATGCTAGGAAAAGTCCAGGGTAAACAAGGAAGAGGCAGACGAGCAGCTAGATGAAGAGAGACCATAACAACGATAACGGAAGAACCGTTAGCAATGCTGTGGATTTTGGCAGAGGACAGGACATTCTGGAGAAAGTATATCCATGGAGTCGTTATGAATCAGAAATGACTCGACAGCACCTATTATTAATAATGATAATAACAAATTTGCCATAACTGGATAAAATTTTAAAAAAAGATATATTCATAGGCAAAACTCACTCAATTACAAATAATTTGGGCTTTCACGGAACGCTTACCAACAGACTAGTATGGCCTAATGGAAAGATCATGGTCCTGGGAGTCAGAAGGACCTGGGTTCTAAGCCAGGTGCTGCCAACTGCTTGCTGTGTGACCTTGGGCAGGTCACTTAAACTTCTCTGTGCCTCAATTTCCTTAATTGTAAAATGGGGATATCTGTTCTCCCACCTACTTAGAGTGTGAGTCCCACCTGGGACAGGGACTCTGTCCAACCCAATTTGCTTGTATTCACCCCAGGCCTTCATACAGTGCTTGGCACATAGTAAGCACTTAACAAATACCATTATTACTAGGGAAAGGGAGGGAGAGAGGGAAAGAGAGGGTGATTGGTAAAGAGAGGGAGAGTGGGAAAGAGAGGGTAAGAGGCTAAGGAAAAGAAAGGAGGAGAGAGAAGGAGAAAGAAAGGGAGTGAGAGGCAAAGGGAAAAAGGAACCACAGGTTTTCAAACATAGCAGCAACACTAACCTAGCATATTTCCTCTTTCTTTCCTCAAGTCCCTCTCCATCCCCATGACTTCAGTGGCCACGTTTTTAATAATTCCTGTTACTTATCCCTTACAATATTACACAAATGCAGTATGATATACATGTAAACATGGAAGAGGAAGAAATAGTTTACCCAACGGGCAGAACGCAAAAAAACAACAGAAGGTACAAGTAACTAAATTCAGAATTTAGTTTATAGCATCTGCTAGTTAATTTTGTAATTTTTTCTTCTTAATTTTAAAGGATTACATGATGTTACTGTATTTTGATAAGAACCAGAAAGCATCATTTTTTTCAGAACATCTATATATATATATATCTTATGGCCACAATTCCAGGCATTCTCTAATCAAGTCGATTTTAAATTGCAGTTGTCTCACTTAGAAGACAAGGTAGTTAACTTAAACACTAATTTATAACTATCCTTAAACCTGAAGAAATAGGCATAGGTGGTATCATTTATCTCCAACCATTTCTTCCCTAATTAGCAAGGTCAATTAGGGATACAGTGATCCCTGGTCAGATAAGCATCCAAAGTGTATTATTTTCTTGCAATATCGGTATGTTGTCAAAATTACTCTTTCGCAGGTTCATAACATTATGTTCATCCTCAACAGAGTAAACATTTTACTAATATTTATTTTGCTGGAAAACACTTCTCCACAGTGCTCCTGTTAATTTTGCAACTTCACTTGAAATTCTAATAAGTTATTTAAACACTCCTATTTAGCCTACAACAAAGATTCTGTTTTTCACTTGGAAAGTGTAGAGAGAAATAATTTGGGGGTTTAACAAAATATTTTTCTAGCTTTCAGAACATGAAAAATCACTGATGTACTTTCTCTTTCAAACTACCACCTAAAGAGCCATTTTCTTTCCAAAGCAACTCTTTAAAGCAAAAGCAAAATTAATCAGTGGTGTTTATTGAGCACTTACTGTGTGTGGAGACCTGTACTTAGTGCATGGGAGAGTACAACAGTGTAGGTAGACATGGTAATAATAATAATAATAATGATGGCATTTGTTAAGCGCTTACTATGTGCAGAGCACTGTTCTAAGCGCTGACCTAATGAGGGATCTGGAGAATGAACAATGTAATTCTGCTTTCACCTGGAAATACTATAAATAGGTTTCTCCACTCCACTCAGGCACCACATAAATTCTCATCCTTATCAACCACCTCTTAAGAGGAGCTCTCTCATCTTTTCAAAATCTACCCCTTCTGCCTGGATCCATGACCCCCATACCTTATTAAAACATCCCCACTATCCAGTAGGCTCATGTACAAATCTCTGTACATCTCGATTAGATCATCCTATTTGTAAGGCATTTTAGTGTCTGCCTTCCCCACTAGTTTGCCTTGAGGAAAGTATCACACACATTAATTCTACTATACTCTCCCAAGAGTACATTATGGGGAGGGGGCTAAATCCAATCTTGACTAGTCTCTGTAGTCTGTACACAATGGAAACTCAAAAAATACTATTCATTAATAGACTGACAACTTTTATTTTAAGGACTTGACTGATATGGAGTAAACTGTGAGAATTATTTTTTTTATCTTGGTGAATAGCATATTTCTTTTATTAATACACCAAATATGACCATTGGCTATCAATTTAAAGAAAGAATTAATTCCCAGGCATTTTTCTTCTGTATCTGCTCAGGTAGGCTTTCTCCATCTTATATCTAATTCTTTTTTTTAACCATAATCTCTTAACCTTCATTCTACTTTGTTTGTACGATTGCTTTAATTTGCTGATTGCAATTTGAATTTTATTCTTGCCTTCCAAAATAAAACTTGACCAATTTAATGACTCATTTTCCAGTTTAATAATTCTTCTCTTAATTTATGATGTACCATTCTTTGTAAAGACATTGGTCCCAGGATTAACCTCTGTGGACTTAAACAGGCCATGTATGTTTCTTAAATTGAGGCAGAGCCACTGATAACCACCCCATAATTTCCAAAGGAACATGGCTTAGTAGATAGACCATGGGTCTGGGATTCAGAAGGCCCTGGGTTCTAATCTTGTCTCCGCTACATGTCTGCTGTAGCGGCAAGTCTCTTAACTTCCTTGTGCCTTAGTCACCTCAACTGTGAAATGGGGATTAAGACTGTGAGTCTCATGTGGGACAGGAAACGCGTCCAACCTGATTTACTTGTATCTGCCCCAGCACACAGAACAGTAATTAGCATATAGCAAATGTTTAATAAGTATCATAATAATAAAACAATAATCTTACTACTTTTAGTAGTGCCTAGATCAACTCTTCCTAGTGTGGACACCTGGGTTCCAGACCTGGCCCTGCTGAGTGACTTAGGCAAATCACTTAATATCTCTGTGCCTCACTTTCTTCATCAGTAAAATACGGATAAAATGTGTTCTCTCTCCTCCTTAAACTGTGAGCCCTAGATGGGGCAGTGGTTATGTCTCATCTTGATCTTCCCCAGTGCTTCACACAGTGTTAAGCCCATAATAAGCACTTGACAAATGCCATGCTCAGTTTTAATATAACTGAAGTCCAAGTGATTTTTCTTACTTTTTCCATTTTATCTACAAGTTCTGTCACAACAGTATAGAAATAAAAGCTCATCTGAAATAATTAGCCAGGTAAAATGTCAGACATTGCTAACTTGTACACTCAGTTCTGCCATAACATATGCCTGGCTCGAATTAGGGCATGACTGCTCCGACAGTACAAACCTGTTTGGGTTCAGCTTGCCGTGATGTCAGAAGACATGCACAGCACATCAGATAACAGCAGGACTACAATGTGAGCTTTCTTTAATGTGGAGTTTTGCCAATATGCAAACCCCTGAGGTACAGGAGAACTGATTATAAGCTGTATTTGCCATGTGACTGCAAATCTGTGGATTGACAATTTGTCTCAGTGCAGATGCTTGGCACACAGGACAAAAAAATAATAATAATGATGGCATTTATTAAGTGTTTACTATGTGCAAAGCACTGTTCTAAGCGCTGGGAGGGTTACAAGGTTGTCAGATTGTCCCACAGGAGGGCTCACAGTCTTAATCCCCATTTTACAGATGAGGTAACTGAGGTATAGAGAAGTTAAGTGACTTGCCCAAAGTCACACAGATAATTGGCAAAGCTGGGATTTGAACCCAAGACCTCTGACTCCAAAGCCTGTGCTTTTTCCACTGAGCCATGCTGCTTCTCACTGAAACCACCTTGGCTGGCTCATTGACCTCTAGCTGTGAATGGAGCACCAAATCCTGCTCCAATTTATACCACTCTTGCCCCGAGTCTGAGTTTGGGGCTGCTGTTCTGAAGTCCCTTGCATTGGCCCAATTTCCATTTGAGTGAAAGCGGCATTGTTAATGGGCTGGAATTTCGATACAGAACTTGAGAGCTGCAGCAGCCTACACCTGGAAGCAGTAACACCATCTGTCTGCACCAATGAGTCAGTCACTCATTTTAATTTATTGAGCACTTACTTTGTGCAGAGCACTATACTAAGTGCTTGGAAGAGTACAATTTAACAATATAACTGACATTCCCTACTCACGCAAGGCCAGGGCTCCACGACACTGGCAGGTGGCTTTCCTCCTCACTCTACACTCTAACCAGAGAGCTTGCTCCATACAAGGTTTTGGGTGTTGATTCCCATTCTAGGATCAATCAATCATTGGTATTTATTGAGTGCTTGCTATATGCAGAGCACTGTTCTAAGCACTTGGGAGAGTACAACAGAATTAGCAGACACGGTCCCCACCCATAATGAGTCTAGAGAGGGAAATGGACATTAATATGGAAAAATATGTAATTTACAATAATTTTAATTAACTCTTTCATTCAGTTGTATTTATTTAGTGCTTACTGTGTGCAGAGTGCTTGGGAGAGTACAATGCAGACATAAAGGTGCTGTGGGTTTAGGGGTGGAGGGAATACCAAATATCCAGGTCATTTGATCCATGTGCATAGATGATTCAGAAGAGAGAGTGAGCTGGGGTAAGGAGGGCTCAATTGGGGAAGGCCTCTTGGGGGAGATGTGACCTTAGTAATGTTTTAAGGATCATGCAAGATAGCAAAAATGAAATTGATCAGACTTTTTTGGAATTTTTTGTTTTTAAAGGACAGGCACAATATTAGGCTCCTGATCATTTTAGTGGCTCAAATGAGGCCAAAAGCCAGAGTGGATACAATTTATAAGACTACATGAATGAAGTCATTGCCTCCAACATCCTTAATAATCTTTCCAGTCTCTAATTCAACATTACAATATTTCCAGCAAATACTGTACCTAGGTAGAAAAGTCTCTCATCACCAATAATGTCTTACCCAAAACACTTCTTAAAGTGACTAAAGAGGTTTTATTCACTTTTTTTAATTTGGAAATCAAAAAGTTAACTCCCACATGGACATGCACTCATTATTCTTCTATGGTTTCATCTGTCTGCTGTATGACCTTGGGCAAGCTACATACCTTCTCTGTACCTAAGTTTCCTCATCTGCAAAATGGGGATTCAATACCTGCTCTCCTTCCTACTTGGACTGTGAGCCCCTTGTGGAACCTGATGATCTTGTATCTACCCCAGTCTTATTACAGTGCTTGGCACATAGTAAGTGTGTAAACAGCTACCGTAATTATTTTTACTTCTGTGTTACTTAATACTTTGCTCTGCACACAGAAGTTGCTCAATGAATAGATTGACTGTGTTCACCAACCAATGGCATCTACTGAGCACTTTTTCCATGCAGTGCACTATGCTAAGCACTTGGGAAAGTACAGCCCAACAGATTTGGTAGACATGATCCCTGGCCACAAGGGGGTTACAGTTTACGGGGTTGGGGGAGAGACGTTAAAATAGATTAGGAAGAGGGGAGAAATAGTAGACTATAAGAATGACTATATAAATACTGTGGAGCTTGGGTATCAAAGTACTTAAGGGATACAAAGCCAGTTATATGGCTGATGTAGAGAAAAGGCTGGATGAGAGAACTAAATAGGCATACCCAGGGAAGGCCTCTTGAAGGAGATGTGATTTTAGGAGGGTTTCAAAGGTGGGGAGAATGGTGGACTGTCAGATATGAAGTGGAAGAGAATTCCAAGACCATAAGAGTATGTAGGCAGGGGATCAGTGGCAGGATAGACCAGAACGAGGTACAGAGAGTAGGTTGGCATTAGAGGAATGGAGCAGGATGAGTTACAGTAGGAGATTAGTGCAGTTAGATAGGAGGGAAAGCTGACTGAGTTCTTCAAAACTCATGGTAAGGAGTTTCTGTTTGATGAGGAGGTGGATGGACAATCACTGGAGGTTTTCAAACAATGGGGAGATATGAACTGAGTAATTTTTCTGAAAAATGATCGAGGCATAAGAGTAAAGTATGGACAAAGAGGGGTCTGCAACAGAGTAAATATTTAATCTGTAAGACATAATGCACGTGCATACCTTCATTTCTGGTAACTGCCCCCTTAATTCAGTATTTTTTCGACTGGCTTATTTACCTTCACATAAAGATTATGGAAAAATGGAAAGTGCATTTCTGTTGATATAGGGAACTATGGCATGTCTGCATCTTGGTTCGTAAATGATTTTGGTAATTAGTGGAGGTTCTTTGGAGGAGAGGTGATTTTAGTTGACTGATTTAGAATTGGCTCCCTAGTTGTAATTGAAGAATATTGCGATGAGCATTAAACCTTTCTGGAACTACTGGAGTTTCTAACGGTCTAAAAGACCTAATGCTTGCCCTAAAATCCTAGAAATATACTAGGACCTGGGAGAATTGAGTTCATTGGTATATTCTAAAAAGGACAACAACTAGGTGGCCAAAACTGCCATTTGGCCTGTGACTAAGATGGTATGTTTTGATTGTATGTAAATACAATAATAATAATACAAATAATTTCAACTGTTAGGTGCTTACTATGTGCCAATCATTGTACTAAGTGCTGGGGTACATACAAGATAATTAGGTCATACGTAAGGCTCACAGTCTAAGTTGAAGGGAGAACTAGTATTGAACCCTCATTTTGCAGATATAGGTAGTGAGGCCCAGAGAAGTTAAGTGATTTCCTCAAGGTTACAAAACAGACAAGTGGCGGAGCTGGGATTAGAACCCAGGTCCTTTGATTCCCAAGCCCATGCTTCTTCCAGTACGGCACACTGCTTCTCAAAAATATATGCTGGTAGTCATGATACTATTTCTGGTGTTTACAACCTCCTTTTCTTCCCTGTCTGTTCTGGGGCTTTTCAATTCAGTGAGAGTCCCTTCCTCATTGGCACTCACTCTCCCATGAGATTAGAAAATGGAGCCAACTGGGAGGGGCACTAGCGCTAATGTAATGACAAACTCTTTGGAAACCCTAACTTCACTCCCTATCATAGAGCATAGGCCTGGGAGCCAGAAGGACCGGGATTCTAATCCTGGGTCTGCCACTTGACTGCTGTGTGACCTTGGGCCCATCATTTCACTTCTCTGGGCCTCAGTTACCACATCTATTAAATGAGGATTAAGACTGTGAGCCCTATGTGGGACAGGGACTGTGTCCAAACCTATTATCCTGTATCTATATCAATGCTTTGTACAGTGCCTGGCACATAGTGCTTAACAAATACCACAATTATTATTAGAACACTGAATCCAGGGGCCAAGTAGCACCATGTTTCTTGTGGGTCCCCAAGCCCCTGGGGCTTTAAGGAGACCATAGGGCCTTAAATGGGTTACCCTAAAATCACCCAAACTCTATTATGGTGTCTTCATCCATGACTGACTTTAGAATATGAGTTCCCAAAGTATATAAGATGGTTCGTAGATGGCTCAACTATCAAGAACTGAAATGGTTTATTTTCATGTTCCAAAATTGTTACACATACAGTATGTGTTTTTCAACAATTATATTAAAAAAGACCTTTAAAATAAGCAGTGAGAAAAATCAAATATCTATTAAAGAAATTAACTTCACCATAGTACAATAGATTCTTACGAAAAAGACACCAAACTTAGTTTTGTGATAAGTAAATGTTATGTTCAAAGGGCAATTTGCATTTTAATATATTTCTTTATATTTTAAATACAATTGTCTAAAAACTAAAATTGTGTTTATAAACACAATTTTATAAACAAGATTTATAAATAGTCTCATAAATCTTCAATAATTGCAAACTTTGGTGGTGATATTCACAAAGGACAGGAATGTATGGACCTCTTTTCATATGTAACCCTCCAAAATGCTTCACTACCAATGCAACTATTTCTTTCAATTGTGTCTTTGTCCTAAATTGCATTTTTCTCAGAAAAAAGCTTTAAAAATTATTCTACTGATCAATTAATTGTATTTATTAAGTGCCCACTGAGTGCAGAGCACTCCATGAAGTCCTTGGGAGAGAACAACAGATTGGAAAATATGATGCCCATCCTCAAGGAAGTTACAATCTTGGAAAAACAGAGAAACAAAAGATGAATAAGTGCTTAAAAAGTAGGGTAAAGTGACATGCATAAGAGTTCTATTGGTGGGTTTGGGTACGTCATTGTATAGTTGGATCAGAAGTGCTGAGGTAGTAGTGGTGGCATGTGGGTTGGGGAAAATATAAGAGGGAGAATAAATATTGATCAGAGACGATCTCTTCAAAGTGACTCCATATTGATGTTTATATGCACTCTGGAGCTATCTTTAACTAAGTACTTTTGAGGCATTCAATTACAATTCCCTTGACAAAACTCGTTCATATTTTATCCTGTTTATCCCTCTCTAATCTTATTTTCCTTAAAGTATTGAGTCAAATGTGTAGTTTATCAGCATATATTTAAGCCTAAGCAAGGTCTATTCATTTTCCAATAATTAATTTCCTTTTAAAATGCATTTTCCACTATATAATTACTGAATTATAACATTAGTAATAACAAAAATAATGTACCATAGTAGCTAATATGCCAAACACAAGATTTGGTAATAATTTAAAGGTAAAATCATAAACATCACCAATCTAGGAAAAACTCTTCTGACACATTTACAAATAGTCAACCTATATTAGATATGGCTACAACTTGATTAGAAATTAAAACTCAAATAAGAGAATATTGCAACTAAATTTTAGATAGGAGAAAATAATCAGGCCATTTGTGTAGAATATATTTGCAAAAAAGACACTTTTCCTGATTAGAGTTTTTCATTCAGTAGAAGTACCTGTTCACTATTGCCCGAGTAAAGAAAACATGCTCAATGACAGATCGATCAATCACATTTATTGAGTGCTTACTGTCTGCAGAGTATTGTGCTAAGCACTTGGGAGACTACAATATTATAGAGTTGGTAGACACATTCCTTTCCCACAGTGAGCTTACAGTCTTTCTTCTCCTCCTCTACTCTCTTTCCTTCGACTCGTGCTTAATTATAGCACTGGCCCAGACTTGGGGAAGAACACAAGCCACTCACTCCCCATGTAACTTTGGGCAATTTACCCTTGGTGCCTTAGTTATTCGGCTGTGAGCCCCTCATGGGATGAGGAGTGTGAAATATTTCAACCTGTCTGTCATGGCCATAGTGAGAATTAATGCGACAATAAATACAAAAAGAAACTGAGGTTCTAGGAATAGAGTCATTACACTTAGGGAAATGATTGAGTTTTTTCATAACAGAAGGGTAGAAATTAAACTAGGTCAGTGTACATGTCTGAATGCCACAGATAAGAGAAATTCAGGTGACTCCAGCTCAATCAATCAGTGGTACTTACTGAGCACTTACTTGTGCAGAGCACTGTACTGAGCACTTGGGAGAATACAATATAACAGAGTTGGTAGACATGTGCTTGCCCAAAACAGCTCAGCATTCTGTTGCATTTCGTGTACCACACACATTGATTATCATTCCAGAGAGCTACCTATCTCATCCTCTCCCTTATTATTATCATAATCACTATACAGTCTCCACAAGGCTGAAATGATATGTGGCTTGGGGTAAATCCACTAACTCCAGGGTGTAGGCAAGAATTGATTTCTGAGGACTTAAATCCCACCACACATCCTACATTATGAGTCTGAAATGCATTATGATGCAATCAACAAAATTTAAGTCTCAGATTATTTTTCATTCTTTGTTAGGAATTGCAGCATGCTGAGATAAACATTCAGTAGTGGAAACAATGTGGGAAGAATAACATTAATGAGTAAAGAGCTCAGAGCTATTGTGAAACTATAGAATAATGAATTCAAATATAGCACCATACTGGAAAAGATGAAGCGTGTGAGTTTTAAAAATAATATTCAGCAGCACATCTTGATATGAAGACCTATAGACAATACTCTAGTGACAAATCTACTACTATTATTACTAACTGTGATAATTGTTTAGTGATTACTATCTGCCAAGTACTAAGTGTTGGGTTAGACAAAAGATAATGAAGTTGGACGTAGTATCCATTCCATATGGGGACACAGTTTAATTGGACAGAGAACAAGTAGTGGTGTCATCCTTGACTCTGCTCTTTCATTCAACCCACGTATCCAATCCGTCAACAAATCCTCTCGGTCTCATTTTCACAACATTGTCAAGGTTCACCCTTTCCTCTCCATTCAAATTGCTTCCACGTTAGAACACTCACTCATCCTATCCTGACTGCATTACCCTCCTTTCTGACCTCCCAACCTCCTGCCTCTCCCAACTTCAATCCATACTTCACTCCACTGCCGGATTACCTTTTTACAGAGCGTTCAGGGCATGTCACTCCCCTCCTCATATATCTCCAGTGGTTGCCTAACCATCTCCGTATCAAACAAAAACTCCTCACTATTGGCTTTAAAGCTCTCCATCACCTTGCCCCCTCCTGCCTCACCACCCTTCTCTCCTTCTACATCCCAACCCACACATTCCACTCCTCTGGTCTTAACCTTTTCATTGTGCCTCGATCTTGCCTGTCTTGACACTGACACCTGGTCCACGTCCTACCTCTGGCCTGGAACTTTCTCCCTCTTCAAATCTGTCAATCTCTCTTCCACCTTTCAAAGCCCTCCTCCTCCAAGAGGCCTTCCCAGATTAAGCCCCACTTTTCCTCCGCTCCTCCACCCTCCACATTACCACTTGCTCTTCCCCCCTTTCCCCGTCCCATAGCACCTATATATATATAGATGCTATGGGACGGGGAAAGGGGGGAAGAGCAAGTGGTAATGTGGAGGGTGGAGGATATATATATATATATATATATATACATATATATATATATATATATCCATAATTCTATTTTATTATACTGATTCCTGTTCACTTGTATTGATGTCTGTCTCCCTCACCCCTAGACTGTGAGTCTGTTGTGGGCAGGGATTGTCTCTCTTTATTGCTGTATTGTACTTTGCAAGTGCTTAGTACAGTGCGCTGCACACACTAAGTGCTCAATAAATATGACTGAATGGATGAATGAATCCCCAATTTACAGATGAAGTAACTGGGGCACAGAGAAGATAAGTGATTAGGTCAAGGTCACATAACAGGCAAATGATGGAGCTAGGATTAAAACCCAGGTCCTCGGACAAGGCCTATGCTCTTTCCACTAGGAAATGCTGCTTCTCCTTATTCTGAATAGATTACTGAATTTACAGTAACATCTCTAAATATAATGAATCAATAGCCTATAAAAATGAGAAAAAACAAACTGTAACAATTCAATTCATTACCAATAAATAAATCATTTATTGAGCACTCACTGTGTGCAGAGCACTGTACTAAGAGCTTGCTAGAATACAATACAGTTGGTAGTTACAATACCTAAAAACTTCAAGTTTCTTATATATAATTTACATATAAAGCAAGTTGGAAGTAATCATTATTTGTTATCTTTTGGTTCATAAAAACAATGTGTTAAATTCACATAATAAATATTCAGATAAGGCACACTAAACATTTTGACAAACTGAGAACAGGCCTCCCCTAGCCAATCTCTTCCACCAGCACAGTCCTCCATGTTGCAGCCAGTTGTTTCCCCATGCATTTTGATTCAATCACAGTACAACCTCTCCTAAATCTCTATAATCACTCCTTCTCATCTATCAGATCTAGTACAAAAATCCTGTCCATGGACTTCAAGGCACTGCGCTACCAAACTCCCCCCTACCGCCATCATCATCATCATCATCAATGGTATTTATTCAGCGCTTACTATGTTCCTGGGAAACTGCTTGGGAGAGTACAGTTCAAAAGACTAGGGAAGCAGCATGGCTTAGTGGAAAGAGCACAGGCTTGGGAGTTAGAGATCATGGATTTCATCCTGGCTCTGCCACTTACCAGCTGGATGACTTTGGGCAAGTCACTAAACTTCTCTGTGCTTCAGTAACCTGAGCCCCCTCCTTCCTCTCCCCCTCCTCCTCCTCCCCATCCCCCACACCTTACCTCCTTCCCTTCGCCACAGCACTTGTATATATGTTTGTACAGATTTAATACTCTATTTATTTTACTTGTACATATTTACTATTCTATTTATTTTATTTTGTTAATATGTTTTGTTTTGTTGTCTGTCTCCCCCTTCTAGACTGTGAGCCCGCTGTTGGGTAGAGACTGTTTCTACATGTTGCCAACTTGTACTTCCCAAGTGCTTAGTACAGTACTCTGCACACAGTAAGTGCTCAATAAATACAATTGAATGAATGAATGAATAACCTCATCTGTAAAATGGGGATTAAGACTGTGAGCCCCATGGGGGACAACCTGATTACCTTGTATCTACCCCAGCACTTAGAACAGTGCTTGGCACATAGTAAGCACTTAAATACCATCATCATCATCATCATTCCCTGCCCACAATGAGGTTACAATCTAAAGGGGGAAACAGGCAATATGAATATATGTTATACTACATAATATATAGATCTGTACATAAGTACTGTGGGGCTGTGGTTAGGGGGAGATCCAAGTGTATAGACGACAGAGAAGGGAGAGGGAGCCAGAGACAAGAGGCCTTAATAGGGGAAGGACTTTGGACCTCAACGAGGCTATGAAGGTGGGGAGAGTGGTGATCTGGTATATATGGATGTGGAGGAAGTTCCAGATGAGAGGGAGGATGTGGGAAAGATCACCAAATCTAACTGCTCCCACGTGAGCAAATAATCCTTTCTGACTTTCTTCCAACTCTGAAGTACTTAACAGTGTACGTGGTATTGGGCAAGCTCACCGTACTGCAAGATGATTTTCTTCACAAGGGGATGGTCAGAAATGTAACCCCCACTGGTAGAGATCCAAGTGAATAGTTCTCTTCAATTTGTTTTATATTTATTCACTTATACCTGTTTGCCACTCAATGGAGGGGAGATCCTGTCCGCTTAGGAGAAGCAGCTTGGCTCAATGGAAAGAGCGTGGGCTTTGGAGTCAGAGATCATGGATTCAAATCCCGGCTCTGCCAACTGACAGCTGTGTGACTTTGGGCAAGTAACTTCACTTCTCTGGGCCTCGGTTACCTCATCAGTAAAATGGGGATTAAGACTGTGAGCCCCCCATGGGACAACCTGATCACTTTGTAACCTCCCCAGAGCTTAGAATAGTGCTTTGCACATAGTAAGCGCTTAATAAATGCCATAACTATTATTATTATTGTATGGAAAATCTAGTAAGAAGAGTATGGACCTGAGAGTCAGAGGACCTGGGTTCTAATTCCAACTCCACCATTGTCTGCTGTGTGACCTTGGGCAAGTTACTTTAACTTCTCTGTGCCTCAGTCTCTTCATCTGTAACATAGGGATTAGATACCGCGTCTCCAGACGATTGTGAGCCCAATGAGGGACAGAGATTATGTCCTACCTGATTATCTTGTTTCTCTCCCAGTGCTAAATATAGAAATTGGCAGAAAGCATGGGCTCAACAAGTACCAGAAAATATAAAACCCTGTCAAAGCACTTTGAGTGGGCAATGGACAACAAATCAGCCAAGCCAATTTGATCACTAATCATGGCTTGTTTGTTTGTATGGCTTTGTTTTGGGGTTTTTTTAATGGTTTTTGTTAACTGCTTACTATGCACCAGGACTGATCTATGTGTTGGGATGGATACAAGTAAATTGGGCTGGGCATAGTCCCTGTCCCACATGGGGTTCACAGTGTTAATCCTATTTTACAGATGATGTAACTATGTCACAGAGAAGTGAAGTGACTTGTCCAAGGTCACTCAGCTAAAACATGCTGGAGCTTGATTTGGAACCCAGGTCCTTCTGACTCTCAGCCCAGTGCTCTATCCAAAAGGCAACACTGCTTCTTACTGAAAAGAACAGCTAGCTTGTCCACTTGGAGACTGTTAGCTCATTGTGGGCAGAAAATGTGTCTGTTGTTACATTATACTCTCCCAAGTGCTTTGTACAGTGCTTTGCTCACAGTAAGCACTCAATGAATATGATTAAATGAATGAGTACTCCTGGCTCTAAAAACAAGGACTTCTGAGAGATGTAGGTCTCCCCAGACCCTAAGAGGTTCTAAAGGGAGAAAGGGGGAAAGCCAGTGCCCTGAGAGGGAGAAGTGGAACCCCTAACAAATAAAACCATTTTATTTATAAGAAAACCAAAAATCAGACTTAGTTATCCACAGTCTTTTCCCACTACACTCATTTTTGTTGTCTTTCATGAAAGTCTCTTTAGATCAGGAACTGAATCTAGACAACACTAGGTAAATCCTTTTATTCTACCAACAGATTCTATAAATTTGCCAAGCACGTGAAGACTAGGTGATCAAATGCACCTAATATGCGGGGTACATTTGGGGCTTGATAAATCTAAAAATATTGAAAGGTAGGTTTACAGGATCACCATTATGGAGAGAAAGCAAGTGGCAAAATTGTAAATTGCAGAATGATTGACTTCATGCAAGTAACACAAAATGGTAGTCGGGTAATGGAGGAAATAATGAGTCAGCAATGTAAACTGCTTCACAAGCAAGCATAATTTGGGGTTGTCTTCTGGGATTTAGCAGGCATCAGCCTTCTAGTTCTTTGAATTCACGACAGAAAGCAATTAAGCTACACATTGCAAAGTGCTTATTCACCCCCTGATCAAGAGCTGCACGACAGCAGAAATGCTGTAGCCACAGTATGTTTCCTCAACCCCATGGTTATTTATCCCTGAAGTTTAGTTTTATTCCACCAGATGGAGTTTGTGTCCCAACTGAGACCTCATAGAGAGTGTTTTTAATATTAGCACAAGAATATGTTTTCTGCTTTTTTCTTTACTGAAATGAAGAAAAAGCAAAATATCAATTATGGACTATAAATTGCATTGAATTCTATGAAATGTCTGGCATGTAAAATTACCTTCTTTTTTTCCAAAATTATCTTGGTATTATTTTGTTATTTGTTAAGCACTTAATATTCATTCAACAATCATATTTATTGAGCACTTATTGTGTATACAGCACTATCTCAAGTGCTTGGGAAAGTACAATACAACAATAAACAGTGAGGACATTCCCTGCCCACTTGCCAGACACTGTACTAAGTGTTGGGAAAGATATAAACATCATGTTGGACACAGTCCAAGTCCCTCATGGGGTTCACATTCTTTATCCTCATTTTATTCTTTCATTCATTCATAATTATTGAGCGTTTACTGTGTGCAGAGCACTGTACTAAGCGCTTGGGAAGTAGAAGTTGGTAACGGTAACTGAGGCCCAAAGAAGTTAAGTGACTTGCCCAAGATCACACAGCAGACAAGTGACAGAGCAAGGATTAGAATCCAGGTTCTTCTGACTCCCAGCCCTTGCTCTATGTATTAGGCCTCGCTGCTGTTATATTATGGGGAAGCAGCATGGCTCAGTGGAAAGAGCATGGGCTTTGGAGTCAGAGGTCAGGAGTTCAAATCCTGCCTCTGCCAATTGTCAGCTGTGTGACTTTGAGCAAGTCACTTAACTTCTCTGTGCCTCAGTTACCTCATCTATAAAATGGAGATTAAGACTGTGAGCCCCCTGTGGGACAACCTGATCACCCTGTAACCTCCCCAGCACTTAGAGCAGTGCTCTGCACATAGCAAGCACTTAATAAATGCCATTATTATTATTATTATTATATTGGATCAATTTGTTGATCTTGTACACATGCAATATAATCTGAAGTACAAAGGAAAAGCAATTAAATTGCCACGTGTAGCTTTGTACATTTTTATAGTTGACAAATATTCTATATAAACTACTTACACAGATGCTGGTTATTACACTCCAAGTGAAACTACATACAAATGCTTTCCTGTATATGCACACCACCATGAATACCCTGGAAAATGTTCTTCGATATACAAAGCTCTGCAAATGTCAACTAATGCCAGCTTATAGAGCTCAACAGGCAAGGCTGCCCAAGCTTAACTCTTGAAGCAGGGTGAGTGGAAGCAATTATGCCCTCTACTGAATATAAAGGCACTATTAATTTTGCTTATTGGATCTCCTTCCCAATTCTGGCAAATAAAATTCCCAGGCAGCAGGTGGTTAAAAAATGAGTTTCTTGTTTTTCCTTCAGTGCTTTGAGAGAGGCTGCCTTAGAGAGGCAGCATGGCTCAGTGGCAAGAGCCCGGGCTGGGGAGTCAGAGGTCATGGGTTCAAATCCCGGCTCCACCAATTGTCAGTTGTGTGACTTTGGGCAAGTCACTTAACTTCTCTGTGCCTCAGTTACCTCATCTGTAAAATGGGGATTAAGACTGGGAGCCCCACATGGAACAACCTGATCACCTTGTATCCTCCCTAGTGCTTAGAACAGTGTTTTGCACATAGTAAGCACTTAGCAAAACCCATCATTATTTCTAGACTGTGAGCCCATTGTTGGGTAGGGACTGCCTCTATACATTGCCGACTTGTACTTCCCAAGCGCTTAGTACAGTGCTCTGCACACAGTAAGCATTCAATAAATACGACTGAATGAATGAATGCTTTGTTGTCCATTAGGCCTCCATTAGGAGTGGAATCATTTTTTCACAGTCAGATCCTGCCAACAACATTTCATTTATAATTTTTACTTCAATCACCAGAAAATAAGTTAATTTAAATTTTATTCATTCTCGTTACTATTTTTGGAGAAAATATCTCTAAACTTAAAATAATACTACTAATGAAAATTAAATTTGAAATGCCATACCATAACTGAGGATTTTAAAAAATGTTGTTGACCCAGGGTAAATTTATGAAACAACAATAATAATAATACTTAATAAGCTCTATTACATGCCAAGCACTGCTTTAAGTGCTGGGACAAGTACAATAATCAGGTCAGACACAATTCCTGCCCCATATTACAGGGAAGGGAGAACAGGCATTTAATCTCCATTTTACAGTAAACAGGAAAAGTGTAGTTAAGTAATTTACCCAAGGTCATTCAGCAGGCCAGTGGGAGAGCTGGCATTAGAACTCATGACTGCATATTCGCAGGCCCACATGCTTTCCCCTAGACCACAGTGCTTTTTGAAGATATTTGACTGTCCAAACCAGTGAAAAATGTCTTGTCCCCTCCCATTCTGTATGATGTCATTATACTACTTTGCATATGTAGTGTAACATAATGACATCATTACAAAAACCACCGGAACCCTATGATCTACTGGGCTTCACTGGGGAGGAACTGCTGACCTGCCCCTACTGATCAGAAAATTCACTTTCCAGTCCCTGTTACCACAAGTGTTTCCTCTTCCAACTTGGGGCAGGTGCCCAGCACCCAATAACTACCCCATGACCAGCCCACTATCATCTGCTTCAGAACAAGTCTACCCCATGACCATGCCATTACCAACACCAACAGAACCACAGTCCACCCCACAACCATTCCTGACAGAACCACAATCCACCCATACTCACCCCAAACCATATAATAATAATATTGAGAAGCAGCGTGGCTCAGTGGAAAGAGCATGGGCTTTGGAGTCAGAGGCCACGGGTTAAAATCCCGGCTCTGCCAACTGTCAGCTGTGTGACTTTGGACAAGTCACTTAACTTCTCTGGGCCTCAATTACCTCATCTGTAAAATGGGGATTAAGACTGTGAGCCCCCCGTGGGACAATCTGATCACCCTGTAACCTCCCCAGTGCTTAGAACAGTGCTTTGCACATAGTAAGCGCTTAATAAATGCCATCATCATTATTATTATTATTATTAATACTTATGGTATTTGTGCCAGGCACTGTGCTAAGTGCTGGAGTGAATACAAGCAAATCGGGCTGGATACAGTTCTACGTTCTCCCAAACCAGCCCTCTACCATCCCCAGGAGTACTACAACGACCCCTAACCACCCCTTTATCATACCAAACAGTACCACACTCCACCCAATGACCACCCTAATACCGTCCCCAAAAACAAGTGCCCATCAATCAACCCACTACCATCCCAGAAAGTACCACAACCTCCCCATGACAACCTCGCTCCAATAGCAAGTAATTGTATTTATTGAGCACTAACTGTGTGAAGAGTACTGCACTAAGCACTTGGGAGAGTATAACAGAGTTGGTAGACACATTCTCTGCCCACAGTGAGCTTACATATCTGACAGTACCACTACCCACCCCATGACCATTCCACTACTGCCCCCAAAATTACCCCGTGCCATATGATCACCATGACAGTGCCACGAATGCCTCACAACCAGCCCCTTACCATCTCCAACAGGTCCACGACCACCATGCTACCACCCCCTGTGACAGTGCACCCCAAGGAGGTTGCTTACTTTGCATACCATCTAAAACCAGCCCTCTACTAGTATTTGCTAAAAGGGTGATGCAATTTTCTGCAGTTCAATGCTCTTTTGTGCTTTGAAAAGCAATCTTTTTCAAAAGCATATACAGGGCTTGGAAACTGTTTCCCTAGGTATTCTCAAATTAAATTTTAAGCCCCAAAGGACTGAATTTTATGATATCGCTTCACATGGCTGTCAGTCATTCCCTGGAGAATTAGCATGGCCTAGTGGATAGAGCAGGTGCCTCGAAGTCAGAAGGTCATGGGTTCTAATCCTGGCTCCACCACCAGGTCTGCTGTGGACCTTGGGAAAGTCACTTCACTTTTCTGAGCCTCAGTTACCTCATCTGTAAAATGGAGATTGAGAGAGTGAGCCCAGACTCCCTCGCTCCCCTTTCCCTTCGCTGCTCTCGTACCATTAATCCACAGCCCTGGATCACTGCCACTGTCTGCCTCCTTCGCTCTTATGCTCGAGCTGCTGAATGCTGCTGGCAAAAGTCTAAACACCATGCCAACCTCGTTCACTTCAAGTTTATCTTTCCTGCCTTACTCTGCCCTCTCCTCTGCCAGACAAAACTATTTCTCCTCCTTTATTGACACCCATTCCCATCATCCCCGTCAGCTCTTCTGTACATTTAACTCCCTTCTCAGGCCCCCTGTTCCTCCCCCTCCTCCTTCTCTCACCCTCAACGATCTAGCCTCCTACTTCATTAATAAAATTAAATCCATCAGGTCTGAGCTCCCCAAAGTCATTCCTCCCCTTTCTCCAACTCCCCGGCTCTCAACCCTCTCCACTACTCTCCCATCCTTCCCAGCAGTATCCTCAGATGAGATCTCCTCTCAAGTGCTACTCCGGCCACCTGTGCTTCTGACCCCATTCCCTCTCATCTTATGAAATCTCTTGCCCCGTCCCTCCTCCCCTCCTTAACTTCCATCTTCAACCGCACACTCTCCACTGGTTCCTTCCCTTCTGCCTTCAAACACGCCCACGTCTCCCCCATCCTAAAAAAACCCTCTCTTGACCCCACCTCCCCTTCTAGTTATCGCCCTATCTCCCTCCTACCATTCCTTTCCAAACTCCTTGAATGTGTCGTCTATAGACGCTGCCTCGAATTCCTCAACGCCAACTCTCTCCTCGACCCCCTCCAATCTGGCTTCCATCCTCTACATTCCACAGAAACTGCCCTCTCAAAGGTCACCAATGACCTCCTGCTTGTCAAATCCAATGGCTCCTACTCTATCCTAATCCTCCTCGACCTCTCAGCTGCCTTCAACACTGTGGACCACCCCCTTCTCCTCAACATGCTATCCAACCTTGGCTTCACAGACTCTGTCCTTTCCTGGCTCTCCTCTTATCTCTCCAGCCTTTCATTCTCAGTCTCTTTTGTGGGCTTCTCCTCCATCTCCCATCCCCTTACTGTAGGGGTTCCTCAAGGGTCAGTTCTTGGTCCCCTTCTGTTCTCTATCTACACTCACTCCCTTGGTGAACTCATTCACTCCCACGGCTTCAACTATCATCTCTACACTGATGACACCCAAATCTACATCTCTGCTCCTGCTCTCTCTCCCTCCCTTCAGGCTCGTGTCTCCTCTTGCCTTCAAGACATCTCCATCTGGATGTCTGCCCGCCATCTAAAACTCAATATGTCCAAGACTGAAGTCCTTATCTTCCCTCCCAAACCCCGCCTTCTCCCTGATTTTCCCGTCACCGTTGACAGCACTACCATCCTTCCCGTCTCACAAGCCCGCAACCTTGGTGTCATACTCGACTTTGCTCTCTCATTCACCCCCACATACAATCTGTCACCAAAACCTGCCGGTCTCACCTCCGCAACATTGCCAAGATCCGCCCTTTCTTCTCCATCCAAACTGCTACCCTGCTGGTTCAATCTCTCATCCTATCCCGACTGGATTACTGCATCAGCCTCCTCTCTGATCTCCCATCCTCCTGTCTCTCCCCACTTCATTCTATATTTCACACTGCTGCCTGGGTCATCTATGTGCAGAAACGCTCTGGGCGTGTTACTCCCCTCCTCAAAAATCTCCAGTGGCTACCAATCAACCTATGCATCAGGCAAAAACTCTTCACTCGGCTTCAAGGCTCTCCATCACCTCGCCCCCTCCTACCTCACCTCCTTTCTCTCCTTCCACAGCCCAGCCCGCACCCCCCTGCTCCTCTGCCGCTAACCTCCTCACTTTGTCTCGTTCTTGCCTGTCTCGCCGTTGACCCCCGGCCCACGTCCTCCCCCTGGCCTGGAATGCCCTCCTTCTGCACATCTGCCAAGCTAGCTCTCTTCCTCCCTTCAAAGCCCTACTGAGAGCTCACCTCCTCCAGGAGGCCTTTCCAGACTGAGCCCCCTCCTTTCTCTCCCCCTACTACCCCTCCTCATCCCCTCGGCCTTAGCTCCTTCCCCTCCCCACAGCACCTGTATATATGTATATATGTTTGTACATATTTATTACTCTATTTACTTATTTTACTTGTACATATTTATTCTATTTATTTTATTTTGTTAATATGTTTTGTTTTGTTGTCTGTCTCCACCCTTCTAGACTGTGAGCCCGCTGCTGGGTAGGGACCATCTCTATATGTTGCCAACTTGTACTTCCCAAGCGCTTAGTACAGTGCTCTGCACAAAGTAAGCACTCAATAAATATGATTGAATGAATGAATGAAAGGGACTACGTCCAACTCGATTTGCTTGTATCAACCCTAGCGCTTAGTACAGACCCTGGCACATAGTAAGCACTTAAGAAATATCATTAATTATTATTATTCCCTCCCAAATTAGCTTCTGCTGATCAGCTTTGAGATTTTTAACCAGAGGATGTGATAGGACTATGAAGCAATGGATTCTTAGAACTGGAAAGCCAAATCTAGAAAGGAGAGGATTTGCTAACAGTAGAATGTGTTAGCAAAGTATGCTACGGAATTGCACTAAGTAGAAGTCTGTAAAACAATATAGACTATCAGTTATCTGGGGCAGAGAAGACCAGCCCTGTCTGGAAATCGGAATTAAGTACAAGGTTAAGGATTCACAACGTTTTCAGACTTGTGAAGTTAAACAAGCTGAAGAGGGTATCACAAGTGGGACAATGGCCACAGAGAGCTAGGGAAATTACCTTGCTCCAACATGCCAGAGTTTAGGAGCACAGCTAAATTCTGGGCATGATGAGTGCCTGGAAGAAGGGAGTGAACCTTTGAGTTCAGGCTGAGAGAGGGAATTATCATTGAGAGACAGACAGGCAGAAATGCTTTCTCAAACTAAAATTGTTCGTAGAAAAAGTAGCTGACTCCAGTTCACTGGCCCCTAGACTGCACGATTATTTGGGTTTCTTTCAGTCCTATTAATCTACATCATTTTGGAAAGTGAGTGGAAATGCAAAATGAATATAGAAGCCTTCTCTTAAGCAGACTCTGTTGTTTTCTAGATTTAATTTTAAAAATTTAAGGATCAATCATATATTCATCATTAATAATAATTATGGTATTTGTTAAGCAATTACTATGTGCCAATCTCTGTCCCACATGGGGCTCACAGTCTCAATCCCCATTTTACAAATGAGGTAACAGGCACAGAGAAGTGAAGTGACTTGCCCAAGATCACACAGCAGACAAGTGGTGGAGCTGGAATTAGAACCCAGGCCTTTCTGACTCCCAGGTCCATGCTCTAGCCACTACGCCACGCTGAACTTACTAAAGTTCAGTAATTTTTTGCTCTCTGAATAGTAATAATAATAATGTTGGTATTTGTTAAGTGCTTACTATGTGCCAAACACTGTGCTTAGGGCTGGGAAATGCCACCCTCATAGTTTCTGTTATATTAATAAAATTATTTTATTATATCATTTTTGTGTGTTTTTTAAAGTGCTCACTATGTGTCAGGCACTATTCTCAGCACTGGGATAGATACAAATCAATCAGATCAGAGACAGTTCCTGTTCCATATGGGGCTAGCTAAGTATTTAGGACTTAGTAGCTCACTTTCAACTTGTACATTTACTGCAATACGTAATATGGCAAGTTTGTAGCAAATGAAAATTCAAATACAGGAATATGATCTTATTCATGAAATTATACATTCACGGTCTCGTTCTGTTTTGAAATGTCTTGTACAAACAGCTAAGTGATTCAAAATAGAGACCAAAACAGCATTAAAATTCCTTGCTAAAGAGGACTGTTTTCAATTCAAAACTATCTCAGTGGCATAGGTAATGTCTTCATGGACTCTTTGAAAGTCATAACTTACAAGATCACCACAGATCCAGAAATTGTTAGTGAATTTCAAAGAAAAGCAGGAAGAGAATGCTCATTCAAGAGTATCCAGGGGGTACTTGACAAATGAAGAGATCAGCACTTTAGATCACATTCATTCATTGAATTGTATTTATTGAGCGCTTACTGTGTGAAGACCACTATATTAAGCACGTGGGAAGTACAGGCTGGGAGTCAGAGGGAACTGAGTTCTAATCCCATCTCCATCACTTATCTGCTGTGTGATCTCAAGCAAATTACTTCACTTCTCTCGGCCTCAGTTCCCTCACCTGTAAAATGGGGATTAAGACTGTCAGACCCACGTGGGACAGGGACTGTGTCCTACTTGATTCGCTTGTGTCTACTCCAGTGCTGAGAACAGTGCTTGACACATAGTAAGCGCTTAACAAATACCATTATCACCATCATCATCATTCCTCTCTTCTAGACTGTAAACTCGGTGTGGGCAGGGATTGTCTCTATTGCTGAATTGTACTTTCCAAGTGCTTAGTACAATGTTCTACACACAATAAGCATTCAATAAATATGACTGAATGAATGAATCATCAGATATCTGAAGAGAGGAGACAGAAACGGTGAGATAACTGCCAGCCAAGAGAGGCAGTACATCAAGCTGCTTTGAATAAGGAAGAATCTTAACTGAGTCTGAACTGTATTCTGGAGAAAGAACTAAAGGGTGAAAAACTTAGCATCTAGAATCAAAGGTCCCAGAAGGAGAAAAAGAGGAAGGTTATAATGCCAAACGAAGCAGTAGAGAAGCAGCATGGCCAAGTGAAAGGGCCTTGGTTTGGAAGTCAGAGGTCCTAGGTTCTATCCTCTATCCTGGGCTCTTCCACTCGCTTCCTGTGGGACCTTGGGCAATTTGACAACTTTCCTATGCCTCAGTTTCCTCATCTGTAAAATTAGGATGAAATACCTGCTTTCCCTTGTTCTCAGGTGGAACAGGGACTACGCACACACTGATTATCTTGTATCTATCCCAGCACTTAGTACAGTGCCTAAAACACAGTAAGCACTTACCAAATTTAATAGTGACAACTATTATCATTATCATAAAGGGATAGAACAAAGTACTATGCTTAGTACATGTTTGCACTGTTGAGAAAAGTAAGATTTATCTATCAGTGTTATTTTTGTGCAAGCACTGTACTAAACGCTTGGAAGAGTACAATACAATAGAGTTAGTAGGCATAATCCCTACATACAGTGAGCTTATAGACTAGATGGGGAGACAGACATTTAAATAAATTACAGATAGGGGAAGTGGTAGAGTACAAGGATCTGTGCAGAAGTGCTTTGGGGCTTAGGGTGCAGTGCATACCAAGTGCTTAGGAGATTCAGATCCAAGTGCATAGGCAACACATCAAAGGGCAAGTAGGGGAAATGAAGGCTTAGTCGTGGAAGTTTCTTGGAAGAGGTGTGATTTTAGGAGGGTTTTGAAAGTGGGGAGAGTGGTAGTCTGTCAGATAAAACTAGGGAGGGGGTTCCAGGCCAGAGTGAGCATGTGGGCAAGTGACTGGCGGTGAGATAGACTAGAGTGAAGTATTTTAGGTTGGCATTAGACAATCAAAAGAGATCAACAAAGTTAGGAAGGAGGAGAAGAGCTGATTAAGTGCCTTAAAGTCTGTGGTAAGGAGTTTCTGTTTGACGAAGAAATGGGTGCCTAATCATTGAATGGTTTGTTGAATGGGGAGACATGGACAGAACCTTTTTTGGAAGAATGATCTGGGCAGAAGAGTGAAGTATAGACAAAAATAAGGAGAGACAGGAGGCAGGGAGGACAGTGAGGAGGCTGATGCAGTGGTTGTGGTGAGATATAAGTGCTTATATTGGTGTGGTAGCAGTTTGGATAGAGAGGAAGGGGAGGATTTAGAGATGTTGTGAAGGTAGGATTGACAGGATTTGTTGACAGACTGAATATGTGGGTTAAATGAGGTCAAGAAATGGGGGAGGCAGGTTTGTGGAGGGAGTTAAAAGGTATATTTAAAATTTGGCAAAAGTGAGAGGGACAAAATTAAAGCATTTTTGCTACGCATTTTAGCTGACAGAGTTTCTTTTCATTTACCATTTTGAGATCCACGTGGAACAAATAGAACCCGGTTCTGTCTCTTGGCAAATAGCTAGGAGTGCTACAATGAATCAGTTGGTGGGGACAGTGAAGTTTGCTATTAGCATGTTTTCAGAATCTGAGCTTAATATTTCAGTTTCCACTGCCTGGCATTGTATGCTTATCATTTATACTTACTGAATATGCTTATTGAATTAATAGTCCCTTTAAATTATTTTCTTTATAAAAATATTGGTTGCAAATTGATCAAGCTGCTGCCTTAATAAGAATAGATATTCAGACATCTATTCCCAATTAAATGTTCTTCTGTATCAATGAAACACTGTCAATGTTGATTGCCAGCTAGGACTACAATATTAACTAAATACCAGGGGAAATAGGAAAGAAAAGGACAGGATATTAAGTTCTGGTAAGTTCAAACTGCTTTCAAGTGGGCTTTGCATTTAGTACTTTTGGAATAATCATATTTGCAATGTGTATCAAAGTACTGGATCAACAGTTACAGTTCAGTCAGTCCCTATACATTCAGCAAACCATCGACTAATGGCTCCTGAAGAGAAAATGGACTCTTAAAAAAAAGCCATTTACTAATCAATCATTTATTGAACACTGACAGTGTGCACAATATTGTATGAAGCATTTGGGAGAGGACAATATAACAGAGTTGGTATACTCAGTCCTTGCCCACAGAGAAATCTGTGGCTGTCTGGCCATGATTTAAAAGGTAATTGTCTATTAATGCTGTAGAGTAGCTAAAATATACTATCTGAACTGCACTCACTGTCGGTCCCTCCAACTTCAATGCCAACATTTTACATATACATGATACCTGCTGAATGGGAAGTCCATTTACGTATTTACAGCTACCAGTAGGACTGATATCATTTGCTCTGTGAGTTCAGAAATTGGGTCAGAGAGGCTAGAAGTAGATGAGGGTATATAAAAAAAATCAAATGACAACAACAAAACACATGGGGAGAGAAAGTAGGGACTTTGTGGAAAAACTGGAAGAATCGCAGTTCCTGAGGAGCTGAGGAAGAGAGCCACTTCGATACACCTGGGCTCATGGCAAACAGATAAAAATGATTTATAGGAAAGTTTGGGGGATGAATTCTAAATTAAGGGAGCCAGGGGAATGTTTATAGTTTGTGACCAGATTTGTTAATAATGCTATTTTAACCTAATATGGATGTCACTTGGCTATCTATTGTACACCTGTTGAACTCAGAACTTATGTAAGGATAGTGCCTACCAACAGTATTGTATTGTACTCTCCCAAGCGATTAAGAGCGTGCTCTGCACAGTGTAAGCACTCAATGAACACCACTGATTGACTGATTGAATTCTAGTCGGGGTTTAAGATTTTTTTCTAATACTAGAACCATCTTCTCTTAGTTTTTAAAAAATACCATTTATCCCTCATATAAAGTTGGAGAGAGCTTGTGTTTGCATACTGGAATTCACATCCAATCTGGGACCACTCTAAGTCAGGGGTGTTGGGAGGGGGGAGGGTTAGTATTCAGACACAGCCATTCAAACATAGCTACAAATACATTCAGACCATGTTTCCCCACTCCTTAAGAAACTACAGTGGTTACCCATCCACCTCCGCATCAAACAAAAACTCCTCACCATTGGCTTCAAAACACTCAATCACTTTGTCCCCTCCTACTTCACCTCTCTACTCTCCTATCACAACCTAGCCTGCATACTTTGTTCCTCTAATGGTAACTTTCTCACTGTACCTCGATCTCATCTATCTTGCCTCCGAACTCTCCCCAACATCCTGCCTTTGGCCTGGAATGCCTTCCCTCTTCATCTCAGACAGACAGTTGCTCTCCCAGGCTTCAAAGCCTTATTAAAGGGCACATCTCCTCCAAGAAGACTTCCCTAACTACCACACCTCTCCTTTTCTCCCAACCCCTTGTGCGACACCATGAGTTGCTCCCTTCATTCGTTCCCCCTCCCAGCCCCATGTCACTTATGTATATATCTTCAATTCATTTATTTATTCATTTACTTATCTATTTTAATGCCTGTCTCCCCCTCTAGACTGTGAGCTCGTTATGAGCAGGGAATATGCCTGTTTATTGTTATATTGTACTTTCCCAAGTGCGTAGTATGGTAAGCACTCAGTAAATACGATTGAATGAATGAATGAAGCTACTAGTCCCACTTTAGAGCAGGGCCAAAGAGCAGAGCACTGAACGATTTTTGTACCTTTTAGTCACAAGGTGGTGGTAGTGATTTAGTTGAGAATTCTTGGAGTGATTTAGCTGGGAAGTATTCTTGTATAAGTGTGGAAGGCTGGGAACTTTGAATTATAAATATAATTCCACATGTTCAAATAGGTGAAACTCCTGGCTAAAGTAATAATATAATAATAATAATGTTGGTATTTGTTAAGCGCTTAATATGTGTCGAGCACTGTTCTAAGCGCTGGGGTAGATACAGGGTAATCAGGTTGTCCCATGTAGGGCTCACAGTCTCAATCCCCATTTTACAGATGAGGTAACAGGCACCAAGAAGTTAAATGACTTGACCAAAGTCACACAGCTGACAAGTGGCGGAAGCAGGATTAGAATGCAGTAGCAACTCTTGCCCCAGTGCAGATGAGCCCTTCGAGATATTTTTGGCCAAAGACTCACCAGTCTGTGCCTTGATCTGCACCATCCATGTGGCAGAGGAGAGGTGACTTTACCAATTATTGCCAAATCAATCAATCAACGGTATTTACTGAGTTCTTACATGGTGCAGAGCACAAAAATCCCAACAAAATATCTGTAAGCTATCAAAAGGACTGTGTCTAACAATTGTTATATTGTATTCTCCCAAGCACTTAGTACAATGCTTTGCACAATAAATATGATTGGTTGAAAAAGGCATAGATGGAATGCTCAGACCACCTGATGGTTCTCTTGTTTTTAAGATATTTCCAGGAGTTAAAGATTCTAACTTGGCAGCCTGGCAGGGTTTAACCATCCCCATGGTTGAGAATTTCTTGGTTATGAGCCAACCACCTCTTCCACAGTATAGTTTAGACCCATTGCCCCAGGTTTTGTTTTGTTAGGGGAGGGGCTCAGAAACCACAGTTTACAAGCCATGCATAGATTATCTTAGAATAAAATGTTGTTCTAAAGCATAGGGGCAAATCCAGACTTGGTGGGCACCACAAAGCAGAAGCCATTAGCTTAACCTCCACAGGAAAAAAAAAGCTACGCAGGAAGCTGGGCAGAATGTAACTGGGTTGGCCCATCTATTTGATCCAGAAAGAGGCTCATGGGAACTGAAGATGGAGCTTCTACGGATCACTGGACAGCAGAATGAGTTCAAGCTGCTGTCATTCCCCTCTCTCAAATCCCGCTGAGTGCCGCCTCTTCACAGCCAGCAGTAATGGTGTCGGGCCATGGCCCGCCATGCCAGACAGGAGTAGAGACTGCTCACTCTGCGCACCCTGCCACAAGAGCAGCGCCTGTAGCAGATGACTCCATCACTGATGGCAGCTGTAGATGGGCTGAGCTTTGGGAAGGAGATGAGTTTTGCCCCTGTGCTGGGGGCCACGAATGCTATTCGCAATCTCTCTCCCCTGTATCAGGTCCTGGTTCAGCCACATTACATGACAGCGTTAGTGTTTGTGTGTGGCCTAGTGGAAAGGGCATGGGGCTAGGAATCAGGGGACCTAGGGTCTAATACCCATTCCTCCACTTGCCCCCTGTGTGACCTTAGCCAAGCTGCTTAGGTTTGCTGTGCCTCAATTTCTTAATCTGTAAAATGGGGGGTATTAAATCCTTGTTCTCCCTCCTACTGTGAGCCCCATGTGAGGCAGGGACTGTTTCAGAACTGACTGCAGTCTAGTAGTTCTCAGCACATAGAACAGTGCTTGGCACATAGTAAGTGCTTAACAAATACCATCATCATCATAGTAAGCACCAAATGTATTACTATTACTAATATTAGGAGGAAGAAAACCAGGTAGAAGATTTTATTTTTTTATGGTATTTAAGTGTTTATTATGTGTTAAATACTGGAGAAGCAGCATGGCATAGTGGCTAGAGCATAGGTCTGGGATTCAGAAGGTCATGAGTTCTAATCCTAGCTCTGCCACTTGTCTGCTGGGCAAGACACTTCACTTCTCTGGACCTCAGTTACCTTATCTGTAAAATGGGGAGTGAGGCTGCGAGCCCCACACAGTACAGGGAATGTTTCCAACCCAATTTGCTTGTATCCACCCCAGCGCTTAGTGCTTAATGTTATTATTATTATTATTATTATTATTATTATCTCTCTATCTCTCTTCCCACTCTCCCACTTCCACTCTTTCCCCCAACTCATCAGGGTAAGGCAAACCCCAGTCTTATCAAGTTCCCCAGCCCCTTCCTCACTCAGGTTCTCCAGCTAAAAAGTGGAGGATTTCCTCCAAATCAGATCTATAGCCAGACATAAACAGGGGAATGGGTGGGAGTATGGGCCGGACTGAAGAGCCCTGCCCATCTTCTTCCCTCCCAGATTGGCATAACCATTCTTAAATCTAATACAATGTTATATCATATAGATTTCTTCCACAATTAGGATGGCAATTTAATTTATGCTGGCTCCATAGAGAAAGCCAGTCTTGTATCTTATGTCAGGCTGAGTTCCGTCCTGCTCAAGATAGTCCTAAAAAATTCCATTGGTAAGATTAGTGCTTCGGTATTTCTTGAAAATGAACATGCCCTTGTTTCCTTTGCCTTAGGTGTACTTTCAGCCAAAGGAAATATTTTATCACCCGGGAATTGTCTCTGATTGGGTCTCAGGTGAGCTGGTAGGTAGGCATGGTGAAAGTTTAGTGTACTTTAACTATCCTTTCTAAACAACTGTGGCAGGAAGACTGTGAGGAAGGAAGCAGAAGCATAGAGCTACAAGACCCATGAAGGAAGAGAGGTTGTTTTGGAAACTTTCGGGAGGAGACCGTTAAATAATCAATCAATGGTATTTACTGAGCACATATCATGTGCAGAGCACTGTACTAAGTAAGCAGTTGGAAGAATCCAAGATCTTACAGTCTATGGGGGAGGTAGACATTGGAATAAATTACAGATGAGGGAATAGAAAAGTCTAAGGATATGTACCTAAGTACTGTGAGGCTGAGGGTGGGATGATTATCAAGTGCTTAAGGGGTACAGATCTGAGTTTGTAGATGCTGCAGAGAGGAAGGAATGTAGGGGAAAGTGATGGCCTAGTTAGGGAAGGTCTCTTGGGAGACAGGTGATTTTAGGAGAGTTTTGAAAGTAGGGAGAGTGGTGGAAGCAGCACGGCTCAGTGGAAAGAGCACAGGCTTGGGAGTCAGAGGTCATGGTTTCTAATCCCGGCTCCCCAACATGTCTGCTGCGTGACTTGGGCAAGTCATTTAACTTCTCTGAGCCTCAGTCACCTCATCTGTAAAATGGGATTTAAGACTGTGAGCCCTACGTGGGACAACACGATCACCTTGTATCCCCCCCAGTGCTTAGAACAGTACTTTGTACATAGTAAGCACTTAACTAATGCTATTATTATTATTATTATTATTATTATTATTATTATTATTAGAAGGAAGAGGGAGTTCCAGGCCAAAAGGAGGATGTGGGCAAGGGGTCAGTGGCAAGATAACGAGATAAAGAGCAAATCATGTGGGTTGGGATGCAGCAGAAGATCTGTGAGGAAAGGAAGAAGGGAGAGAACAGATTTAATATTTCCTCTGCCTCTGAGGTACAGGTTAGAAGAATTGGACCTTCATTCTAGACTGTAAGCCCAGTGTGGGCAGGGATTGTCTCTCTTTTTGCTGAACTGTACTTTCCAAGTTCTTAGTACAGTGCTCTGCACACATTAAGCACTCAATAAATATATGATATGATGGATTGAATATTCATGCCTACCTACATGCTCATTTGAGACCCAGCCAGAAACAATTCCCGGGTGATAATATATCCCTTGGCTGAAACTACATCTAAAGCAAAGGAAACAAGGGCATGCTCATTTTCAGGGCTAATTTAGACTACACCCTAGTTTCGAATATTTCCTCAAGCAAGTTTTCAGGCAGCTTCCTGGTTGAAACACATGGTGTTGGATTTCAGGCCCTGGTAGTTTCTAACTTCATTGGCTTTTAAATACTATATTATTTACATGACTTGGATATTTTCTGTTGTCATCCTTTCTGCTCTGTGGTACTGATTATATACTGACTTTGGTCATTATCTTACTTGGAAATTTGGTTCAGCCATTGTCACTGAGGCCCTCATAAAACTCTCAACTGAGTTCTGGAGTTTTTTATCCCATATTATCCTCATCTTAAATACTGGATGGCCAGTCCTAGTTTGGGGTCACACATACACCTAAGTAGCCCCAGTGTCAGTCTCCCAAAGCAAAATCCTCAGAGCCCAGTAGTGTTAAAATATGCAACGTTACTGAGTGAAAAGTCTAAATTACTTTCCTTCATAGTGAATTAATTTTTAATTTTTGCTCCTACGGAAGTTTAATTTAATAGATCATGTGCCCATATTATGCAAAGGACACTCTGGTAAGAGACAATTTGTGCTTTTATGGTTGGACAAAGGAGCATTTCTTTATCATTTCTATAGTATATCATAGGATGGTTCATTTATTATTCTAAGCAAGAATTGAAGGAGATAAACGAAATAGTATTTAACATCTTACACAAGTTAAAACTGAGTAACAGAAGGATTTCTGTTTGAAAATGAAACTGGTGACTAGCCACTGAGTAAGCTAAAATATTGTGAGGTAGTTATAATTCTCTATGCAGGCTGATGGAGAAAAAGGGCATGTGTACTCGAGGACACCTCTTTCTCCCAAATATACTTCAGCACCTGCAACTTGGAGATGCTTTAATTCAGTCCCTGTTTCCAGAATAATAATTATTTTGGTACTTGGTGCTTACCAAATGCTTACTATGGCTTTAGCACTGTACTAAGCACGGGAGTAGATAAAAGATAACGAGGTCCCACATAGGGCTTACAGTCTAAAGTAGGAGGCAGAACAGGTATTGAATTCCCATTTTGCAAATGGGGTAACAGGCACAGAGAAGTTAAGCACCCAAGGTCATACAGCAGAAAAATGGCAGAGCCAAGATTAGAACCCAGATCCTCTGACCCCCAAGCCCATGCTCTTTCCACTAGGCAATGCTGCTTCTAGGGAATACTTCTTTTGCCTTAAAGCAGCAGGGTCATTTTGGGTTGGGAAAGTTGCCGCCCTCTGGCACTGATCCGGTACCAACAGGATGTATGTTTTGTTTTGTTGTCTGTCTCCCCCTTCTAGACCATGAGCCCGCTGTTGGGTAGGGACTGTCTCTATATGTTGCAAACCTGTACTTCCCAAGCACTTAGTACAGTGCTCTGCACACAGTAAGTGCTCAATAAATACGATTGAATGAATGACTGAATGTACCTCAGTAGACTGCCAACAAGGTAGCCTCACAGGGAGACAGCATGGCCTAGTGAAAAGAACATACAACTGGGAGTAAGAAGACCTGGGTTCTAGTCCCAGCTCTACCCCTTGCCTATTGTTTGAACTTGATCAAACAATATGTTTGATCAATCCATCAAACATATTTATTGAGCACTTACTGTGTGCACAGCATATGGAGTAGTGGATAGAGAACGGGCCTACGAGTCAGAGGGACATGGGTTCTAATCCCAGCTCTACCACTTGTCTTCTGTGTGACCTTGGACAAGTCACTTCAATTCTCTGTGCCTCAATAACCACACCTGTAACAGGAGGATTGAGGGTCTGTGAGCCCCACGTGGGACAGGGACTATGTTCAACCCGATCTGCTTGTATCCACCCCAGGGCATAGTACAGTGCCTGGCATAGTAAGCACTTAACAAATACCACAATTATTATTATTTCTACTAAGTGCTTGGGAAGGTTGGTAGAGGGCTGGTAGGTTGGAGAGCTGGTAGACATGTTTCCTCCTCATAAGGAGCTTACAGTTCAGAGAGGGAGACAGACATTAATATAAACTATGGATATGTATGTAAGTGTTGTGCAACTGAGGGTGGTTTGAATAAATGGTGCAAATCCAAGTGCCAAATGACACAAAAGGGAGTGGAAGAAGAGGAAATGAGGGCTTAGTTGGAGAAGGATTCTTGGAGGGGATGTGATTTTAATAAGGCTCTGAAGGTGGGGAGAGTGCTTGTCTGCTGGATATAGAAGAGGGAATAACTTCTCTAAGCCTCCATTTATTCATCAGTAAAATCTGAAGAATGCCTTGTCTCCCTTCCTCTTACACCGTGAGCCTCATGTGGGACAAAACTTAGATTTAATTATTTTCTATCTAGTAATCAACCAATCAGTATGATTTATTGAGCACCTACTGTGTGCAGAGCACCATACTAAGCATTTGAAAGAGTACAATGCAGAGTTGGTAGATATATTTATTCCCTGCCCAAAACAGGCATACAAGTCTAGAGATGAGCTTAGAGTGCATTGACCTTAAAGTCTCCGTTATTAAGTGTTGTGTCAAGTGCTGGCGTAGAAATAAAAGTCAGGTTGGACAAGTGACTTGCCCAATGATGGAGTCAGGATTAGAATCCAGGTCTGCTGATCCCACTTTTCACTGCTTGACACTGCTTGACACTGCTTCACTGCTTGACACTTAATAAACTCTTAATAAATGTCATCCTCATAGTTATTAATTGTAAGACCAGGAGCTGTAGGAAACTCTCATAACCTGGACTTTCTGAGGCTCACAATACCCTGTGGGGGGAATCTGGACTGGTTCTAGTTCCCAGGACTATTCGTAACAGCTCACTAAGACCTCCCAAACATAATAATAATAATAATAATAATAATAATAATAATAATGGCATTTATTAAGCACTTACTATGTGCAAAGCACTGTTATAAGCACTGAGGAGGTTACAATGTGATCAGGTTGTCCCACGTGGGGCTCACGGTCTTCATCCCCATTTTACAGATGAGGTAACTGAGGCAGAGAGAAGTTAAGTGACTTGCCCAAAGAGCATGAGAAGCAGCATGGCCTAATGGATAGAGCACAGGCCTCGGAGTCAGAAAGGCCTGGGCTTTATCCCGGCTCTGCCACATTTCTGCTATATGACCCAAGTCAAGTCAGTTCATTTCTCCAGGCCCTAGTTACCTAACTATAAAATGGGGATTAAGATTGTGAGCCCTAAGTGGAACAGAGAATGTGTCCGACCTTATTGACTTGTATCTACCCCAAACTTGCTACAATGTCTGGCACATAGTAACTGCTTAATAAATACCCTAAAAAAACTAGCAACTTGGGCTATCAAAGTTACCTCAAGCAGAAACAGGGCTTGAAGAAACTATCCACGATGCTAACAGGAAGAAGCTGGCTCCACCCAAAAGAGGCAGGGATTCCACTGCTGGGGCAGGTGTGAAAACTCTTCAAACGCATCAGTTTAGTAGGTGGTGCTTTCTCTATGACTCCAGAAATGCCATTCATGAATTATGCTCAAAAATCCCATGTAAAAAATATGTTCTCTGAATTTAGAAAGGCTATCTTAATTTGCAACTCTATCACAGATCCAGGCCTCTGCCTAATAATGAAAACCTTGTCTTTTGATGCAAATCGTTAGACATGAAAAAAGTGAAAGAGCTTATTTTTCTTACACAATTCACTTCGCTCAGGTTTTTAGGAGTTCTCATCGGCATTGGGATTTTTAGTTTTAATGTATGTTAGATATTAAAAAGTTTACCATCATCAAAAAATGTTAAACAATTTTGACTATGTAATTATCCTGCTAAAATCACATTACTACATAATAATAATAATAATAATGATAATGGCATTTCTTAAGTGCTTACACACTGGACTAAGCATTAGGATGGATACAAGCAAATCAGATTAGACACAGTCCTTGTCCTGCACAGGCTCCCAGTCTTAATCCCCATTTTACGGATGAAGTAACTGAGGCCCAGAGAAGTGAAATGACTTACCCAAGGCCACAGAGCAGACAAGTGATGGAACCAGTATTAGAATCCATGACTTTCTGACTCCCAGGCCCATTCTCTTTCCACTACGCCATGCTACTTCTATTTCTTATTTATTGAAGGAAAATAACTAGAATGACTATTAGTGAACTACTAAATTATAACATTCCTGGAAAATACTTTATTTTAATCCTTTCTAAAAGATATAATTTGTCAAAATTCTGAGGTTATCAGAAAGTTTGATACAGTGCTAACACAAAAATATATATAACTAAATTTCAATAATATATTTATGTAGTGTTTTTGAAGATCCCATTACTACAATGATTTGATGGAAAAGATGAACAATATCAACATTTTGAGGACAACTCAGACGCAGAGAGAATGTTGCCATAGAAACATGCCAGAGGTCAATGAAGCTGTCAACGTACATGAAAGAAAAATGTTATATTTTTCAAAAAAATGACTTGGCCCTGAGAGTCTTCCTGTGACTAATGCTTACCACAATAACACAATATCATCTATTTATATATTTGATGTCAATTTATAAAATGCAGTTTTAATCATAACAATGTGATTTATTCAATTTAACTCAAATCTCTCCAAAAGCTGCATCTCCATGTTTACTTCCTGGAAGTCAATTTGATATAACGGGAAGAACATTAACTCTTTAAGGATCATTTCAGTGCATTGCATCAGTGAATGAATGCAAAAACATCAATGCACCCCCTGGTGTGGAAGAGATAAGGTTCCTCTAAATTGCCTAATTTGTTTCCCTAGAATAAAATTTGGGATGAGCAGAATTGTGCTCTGCTGTAAATGGAAAATGATTTATCTCATAATTTGTTTTTAAGAGGGAATTGATTACAAAGTTGGTCTGCTATTGGATAGGAGACTGTGAACTTTCACTATCCTGAGGCACTATTTGTACTTGAAAGCAGTCAAATTGAAAGATAAAAGTGTGAATTTGTGTTTGTATAGGCTAAAGCAGCAAGTAGTCCATAACCAAAATGAGGAACTAATTACAACATTTGGGATGTAAAATAATAATAATAAAAAAACAAGATAAGACCCAATTTTTTACGGCATAGTGTATTATCTAATCCCAGCTCTGCCACTTGTCTGCTGGGTGACCTAGAGCAAGTCACATCTCTTCTCTGGGCCTCAGTTGCCTCATCTATAAAATGGGGATTAAGACTGTGAGCCCTATGTGGGACAGAGACTGATATAGAGTTCCAGCTTTCATGCATATATTTTTGAGAATATAAGCAAATTATTTTGTGCTTGATAAAGTTTATATTTTCATATTTGCTTTTGAATTGTTAAAGCTCAAAATTCTGGCTCAATTCCCATAAGTTTGAAAATTATTTTTTTTCCTTTATTTGTCTCTCATGTCAAATATCAATTCCCTTTTCTTAAAAACCCATTTATAAAAAGGGAATTTGCAATGCATTTGTTATTTCTAATTTCTTCCAGAATTGTCCCCCTCTACATTATAAGCTCCTTAAGGGCAGGTAGGGAGGGAGGAAGGGAGCTCTATTCTACTATTGTACTCTCCCAAGGGCTTCATACAGTGCTCTATGACCACAGTAAACACTCAATAAATACTACTGATTGACTGAATCTGGATGCCTTGAGGACCAATATACAGCATTCACACATTAAGTAACTTCCTATTGTGACCATTTTAAGACAATAGAGATTCTGCCACAGGGAATAGAAAGTGATCTAGAACTAGAATCTGGCAGTATAACATTTCGCTACACCAAAACCTCCAGGAAACATTTGGTTGGAGGATGGCCATGGATCATTCTCTAGCCATTGCCACAGAGGTTATTCCTGGAAACATTACTTGGGGATGGAGGAAAACGTTCTGCCACTGATCCAGTGTCTAGATTTTTGAGTGGGTGAAGGAGAGCCTCAAAGCAGGCTGGGTGGCAAGAGCAGGGAGGAAGGAAAGACATATGGGGTTGGATGGGATGGGGATCCCAGGGAAAAACCTCCTATTTTCCACCCTATAGGGAATGTGTCTGTTATAATGTTCTCTCCCAAGCCCTTAGTATAGTGCTCTGCATACAGTAAGAAGTCAATAAATATGACTGACTGATTACAACTCCTTCCCACAGCAGCTTGGTGGCTCACATCACTGCCTTTACCCCCATGTCTTCTGGAGTGGTGCTGGTAGCCAAAACCCCTTAAAGCCCCACTTCCATCTCTTCTCTGCCCTCTGATGGGTGGCAGCACAACACCCCAGAATCCCCCTGCATCTTTCTGCTCTATGGAGGGGCAGGGGCTTCGGGGACCTGGGTTTCTGAAAGCGAATGACCCAGGTGGCGGTGGCAGAGGTGACACTTCACCGAGGAGCTGGGACACAGCATTGTGAGGAGGGAGCATGAGACTCATGAAGATGATGTCTACCTCCTCCTCTCCCCTCAAGGAGCCAGGATGCATGTGTTCCAGATCAACTAAAAATGGCTGCCATCCCGCAATGGGAAAGTGTGCCAGTGGTAGATGTTTCAATCAATCAGATCCTGTCTGTGGGAACCAATCAGAGAGGAGGAACCATGGTTCAGTCTGTTGTGCCTACTGTGAGTGCCTACTGTGTGGACAGCAGTGTACTAAACGCTGGGAGAATATATTATATAATATAAACAAACACATTGCATGCCCACAGTGAGCTTACAGTCTATATGGAAAGACAGACATTAATATGATAACAAATATGTACATAAGTGCTGTGGGGCTGGAAGGGGAAAGAATAAAGGGAGCAAGACGGTGTGACAGAAGGAAGTGGGAGAAGAGGAACGGAGGGAAGGCTCATTAGTGGGTGGTAAATCAACCCCTTCAAATGGGTGGAGAGAGATTAGGTATGGGTGTTGTGACAGTCCTGTAATCATATCAAAAATTCCTTAGACAATTTGGACCCATACATGTACCCTAGAGTTCTCTAGGACAGACTCAGCCTAAGTTTGACTTTCTTTCAAATCTGGCTTTGCTCAGAATAGCATCTCCTGTTTTTCCTCTCCAGGGCTTGCCCTACTATATGATTAAAAAAAGCTACTTAGCACCTAATCAGTAGTTGGGAAAAGGTAGACCAGGAAAATAAGGGTCTGTGGTCTTATGGTTGTAATCCTTGTTTTCTTTTGTATTCCGAGCCTAACGAAACTCTTTAAATGTTGTTTGTTGGTAATTTACTGAGTTGGAAAATTCTCTCTCAGGCAGTTTCATAGATTGTCTTTTAGCTTATAACTCATGCAAGATTTCCATTCGAGTTTCATCCAGATTTCTCAACTCTTTTGTTTCTTTTAAGGTCCCGTTTGGGGGTAGACAGTTATTTCTGTTTCATTTAGGTTATTTTACCAAGATTGTTCCAGGCTCAGAAATATGAGTTTCACATTTCCATTAAAAAAGGAAATGAGACAAGCAAAATTTAGAATGAATAAAAATCCCTCAGATATTTGTCAAATCATCCTAAATTGATTAAAACATTTTGAAATCTCTTCCATTTTCTCCTTCTCTTGGCATACATTTTTTTTTAAAAAATATCCGGAGTCTGATCCCTTCAAATTCTCAGGAAACAATAAATTTAGGGTCCATCACGATTCTTCTCTATTAAACATATCCAATTAACAGTTCAATTAGAACCAAGTCAATCTTCAGGATCAGAGGAATTCAAACATTGTAGATTTATGATCTGAATGATCATTTTCATGTTTGAGAATGTAATTCTGAATGGGTTTATCACATGTGGTCACAGGATTGAACCTTATCATGGGAACAGACTGAATTGATTACTGTAGTCACACAGTACCAAGTGGAGATAGTTGGTCCATTATATCCAGTTTGAGGATTCAATTGATCCGACTATAAGAACCATTTTATTTGTATTTTCACCCTGTTAGTTGATTTAAAGAACAGACATCTCTTTGTATTGAACATGAGCTTTTGGGTCAAGGCTACAGTTCATGAGAAAAATACAGCTTTAAGAGAAGGATTCGGAATCACTTATCTGAAAAATGCTAGTAAGGATAAGACTCTCAGAATCATAACTTGCTTAATTCACAAATCTTTTGGATTCAGTTTGCATCAGTAGAAAAACTATAGTTTGATCAAATTTTAAAGTTTTTTAAAAAGCCATTAAAAAATGGGGTAAAATCCTAGATCGTTCAGCTTTCGAGTGATTTGTTTGTCCTGGAAGCATTACTTGTTTATGGTCATCAGTTTATCCTCATGTGAAAGTAGTCATATAATTCACCACCTCAAACAATCACTGTTATTGATTGAGCACTTACTCTGAATGGAAATAATCAACCACATTTATTGAGCACTTACTATGTGCAGAGCACTGTACTAAGCATTTGGGAGAGTACAATATAACAGAGTTAGTAGACAATGTTTCCTGCCCACAATGAGGTTACAGTCTAGAGAGGACTACAGACATTAACAGAAATTATGGATATGTACATAAGTGCTGTGGAGCTGAAGGAGGGGTGGATAAAAGGAGCTAATCCAAGTGCAAGGGCAATGGAAAAAGGAGTGGGAGAAGAGGAAAGGAAGGCTTAGTCAGGGAAGACTGCTTGGAGGACATGTGCCTTCAGTAAGGCTTTGAAGGTGGGGAGAGTGATCAACTAACATTCATTCATTCAATCGTATTTATTGAGTGCTTACTGTGTGCACAGCACTGCACTAAGCGCTTGGAGAGTACAATTTGGCAACAGATAGAAATGGTCCCTACCCAACAACAGGCTCAGCTATGAAGAGTGAGGGGGCTCCAGGCCAGAGGCAGAACATGGGCAAGAGGTGAGAAGACAAATGGGATAGAGGTACAATGAGTAGGCTGGCCTTAGAGAAGTGAAGTATTTGGGCTGGGTTGAAATAGGAAATCATTGAGGTAACGTAAGAGTAGACAAGGTGATTGAGTGCCTTAAAGCTGATGGTAAGGAGTTTCTATTTGATGGGGAGGTGGAGGGGTAACCACTGGAGGTTCATCAGGAGTGGGGAAATATGGACTACCCATTCTTGTAGAAAAATGATCCAGGCAGCAGAGTGAAGTGTAGATTAAAGTGGGGAGAGACAGGAGGCAGAGGGATCAGCAAGGGGGCTGGTGCAGTAATCAGGGTGGGATAGGATAAGTCCTTCGATTAATATGGTAGCCATTTAGATAAAGAAGTAAGGGTAGATTTTAGTGATGTTGCCAAGGGTGAACAGACAGTATTTGGTGACAAATTAAATATGTGGGTTTAATGAGAGGGGACAACACCATAGTTAAGGGTTTGTGAAACAGAGATGATGGTGGTGCTATCTACAGTGAAAGGAAAGACAGGGGAGGATAGAGTTTGGGTGGGAAGATAAGGAGTTCTGTTTTGGACATGTTAAGTTTGAGGTGATGGCAGGACATCCAAGTGGAGATGTCTTGTCTTGTAGGTAGTAAGAAATGCAAGACTGCAGAGAGGGAGAGAGATCAGGGATGGAGATGGAGATTAGCACTTTGTACAGTGCTCTGCACACAGTAAGCGCTCAATAAATACGATTGAATGAATTTGGGAATCATCCTCACAGAGACGGTAGTGGAAGCCATGTGAGTGAGTGAGCCAAGGGATTTGGTGTAGGTGGGGAATAGAAGGAGACTCAGAACTGAGTCTTAAGGGACTCCCATAGTTAGGATGTGGGAAGCAGAGGAAAAGCCCAAGAAAGAGACTGAAAACGAGCGGCCATAGAGAGATAGGAGGAGAACCTGGGGAAGACAGTGTCAGTGAAGCCAAGATTGGATAATGTTTCCAGGAGAAAGAAATGGTTAACAGTGTTGAAGGCAGCTGAGAGGTTGAGGAGGATTAGGATGGGCTCTAGAGGCTGTTGGATCTGGCAAGGAGATCATTTGTGATCTTGAGTGGGAAGTTTCTGTGGAGTGAAGGGAGGCAGGGAAGAGAGAATGTGTCTACCAACTCTGTTCTACTGTACTCTCCCAAGCACTTAATAAAAGGCTCTGTACACAGTAAGTGCTCAGTATGATTAACAATTAGGAAGGAGTGGAGTCTGCTAGAGAGTCCATTGGTGACCTTGAGAGAGAAGGGTCAGTGTAGTGAAGGGGGTGAAAAACAGATTATAGAGGGTCAAGAGGGATCTGGAGTAGAAGAAAAAAGCAGTAGGTGTGAACAAGCTATTTGAGAAATTTGGCCATAAAGGGTATTAGGGAGATGCACGTGGCTTTAGACCAAAATACAGGACAGAAAAATCAATGAAAGGGCAGTGAACAATACTAAAATTTCTACAAAAATTTTTGATAACAAAGGATCCATGTTCTGCCAACTGCTTGTCAAATCTGGGGGCTTTGAGAAATGGTTCTTCACAATAGAAAGGTCAGTCAAGTCAGAATTGAAGCTGCTCTGTCCCTTTTTTATGACATTTATTAAGCACTTACTATTTATCAAGCGCTGCTCTAAGCAGTGGGGTAGATACAGGTTTATCAGTTTTTACACAGTCCCTGTCCCATATAGGGTACACAGTCCTAATTTCCATTTTACAGATGTGGTAACTGAGAGACAGAGAAGGTAAGTGACTTGTCCAAGGTCATGCAGCAAGCAATTGGCAGAGTGGGGATTAGAACCCAGATCCACTGACTCCCAGACCCATGATCTTTCCACTAGGCCATGATGTTGTTCAAGAGCAAAATAGAATAAGGGGTCAGTCTTGTTCTGTTCAACCTACTCTGTGCAGGGCCGGTTTAACAGGTAGCTGAGCTGGTATCTGTGGAATACAGACCATGTTGTATGTCCCTTTTGCTCTCTCAGATGGCCAAACCTCAGAATTTCAGCACTAATTCATTCAATCGTATTTATTGAGCACTTACTGTGTGCAGAGCACTGTACTAAGCGTTAATCAGAGAGGCAAGATGACTGCACCCACTCACAAGCCGAGTGGCAGGAGAGGGAGAGGTAAGTGGGCTAAAGATGTTGCATTAAGATTCACCGACCTCAAGACATGAAACCTGAGAGTGAGCTAATAGGAGAGCTGGGCAGGAGGCATAGTGGCATATCAGAGGGTTCCAGGTATTTTAAAATGGCAATGCACAACCTAAGAGGGTTCAGTGATTTAGCCCCCAGTCATGACCTCAAGCCAGACAGAACAATCAGGGGCCTGGCCTGAAGCACCTCCCAAAGTGCCTCCAAGTCCTCTGTGGTAGGAGACAGTGGAACAGCTCTGAAGGCTAGAGCATCATATAACTTGCTCAGGCCCAGGGGTTCTGGAGACACGTCCTCCAGGAGCCGTGGCCCATGGCTGCTGCAGCACTGATCCACAGCTCTCCTCCATTCAGCGCTTAGAACAGTGCTTGGCACATAGTAAGCGCTTAACAAATGCCATCATTATTATTATCCGTCCAAGACCTCCTGCAGCTCCAATTCTAAGCCAACTCAAGTTTTGAGCACTGTCAAACTGACACAATTATCAAGGAACTGCTGTATGTTTTTGTTCTTGATGCCCATTCACTAAAAACCAACAAATATGAATATTTTTACAGAGGACTAAAGACTGACAGGAAACCTGAGGAAAACTAACATTATATACTTAATAATGATAACTGTGGCATTTGTTATGTGCTTACTAAGTGCCACATACTGTATTAAGCACTGGGGGGTAGATACAAGCATATCAGGTAGGACACAGTCCCTGTTCCACAGGAGGATCACAGTTTAATCCCCATTTTACAACTGAAGTAACCGAGGTACAGAGAAGTTAAGTGGCCTGCCCAAGGTCACAAAGCTGGGATTAGAACCCGGATCCTTCTGACTGCTAGGCCTGTGCTCTATCTACTAAGCAACACTGCCCACAACCAAAGATTTTCACTAGGAACACAGAACCTAATGCTATCCTTGAATTGTGCTTTGACAGGAGCCCAATCCAATGATGTAGAGATACACAAAGAAATAGAAAATGAAACAAAAAAGGCCAGCATGACATTTCAGAGATTGACAGCCACAGAATTTGAGATATCAGGTGATGGTGGTGAAGCTGTAGTGAAGATCATCTTTCTAACTGTATAAATGTCACATTGCACATAGATATAGATATACATAGGTTCAACATTTAATGTTATTCGTTAAGCATTTACTGTACCAGGCACTGTACTAAGCACTGGAGTACATACAAGCAGATCAGATTGGACACAATTCATGTCCCATGTGGGGCTCACAGTCTTAATTCCCATTTTACAAATGAGGTTACTGAGGCACAGAAAAGTGACTTGCTCAAAGTCACACAGCAGATAAATAATAGACCTTAGATTAGAACCCAGGTCCTCTGACTCATAAACCCATGCTCCTTCCACTAGGCCAGGCTGCTTCCCTAATTTGATAATATTAGTGCACTTTGGATGGCCACTACACCATATAATTCAGACTGTGGAAGAAGTAATTAGGGAAGTGGTTGCAAAGTGGAGGCTTTGCAAAGACTTGGATACCAAGAGGCAGTCTTAAAAACAGACAAAGGTCCTATATGGAGGAAACATATCAGCACAGCTATGGTCTATTTCTATTGCACTCAGTATGTAAAAGCGTTATCTTTGAAGCCACAAATGCATCCATGTATATAGTATATAAAGTAGTGTCATTTTCAAAAGTGAAAAGCAGGGTGAGATTAATACAGGGGCTCATGGGGACCCTGGGACTCCAGGTTGAGGGAGGGCCTAGAACACTCCAGAATGTAGTCTGAATAAACTTCTGCCACCACTCCAACACCCTCCCCACCGAAATACACCTTCATGCACAGCCAGTAGAAGCACACTTCTGCCTGAATCACTCCTTGTCTGGTGATGGAACTCCCTCCCTCTCCTCCCTGAGGCTCTGGCCTGTGGCTGGGAACAGGGGCCCGGTGGCAGGTGCAGCCCTCAGCAGGCAGTGTCCTTAGTGGATAGAGCCTGGGCATCAGAAGGACCCAGGTTCTAATCCTGGCTCTGCCACGTCTGCTGTGTGACCTTGGGCAAGTCACTTCACTGTTCTGGCCCTCAGTTACTTTATCGTTAAAAAATGGCGACTAAGAGTGTGAGCACAACGTGGGACAAGGATTGGGTCCAAGCTGATTAACTTGTATCTACCCAGTGCTTAGAGAAGTGTTTTGCACATAGTAAGCACTTAACAAGCATTATTATTATTAGGAAGTTGAGGATCCCAATCATGTGGGGAGGCTGAGCACCAGGCAACTCAGCTCATAAGATCCCAACACAGCCTAGATAAATCCAGAAGGGAAGAATTGGAATTTGCAGGGAGAGAAGCGCATAGCAGGGAGAAGATCAACTTCTCACCCATCTATCAATGGTATTGATTGAGTGCTTACTGCATGGAGACCGTGGTACTAAATGCTTGGGAAAATACAATACAATAGAATTGGTAGACCCGATCCCTGTCCACAAGGAGCTTACTGTCATTGCCCAAAACCCTTGGCTGAGACGGGGCTGACCAGGGCAGAACTGCACTACTTACTGTCAGGAAAAAGCAACTGACCCGGGACTGAACATGTTAATAATCTCATTTGCAATAGCACATAGCCCCAATAATTTTTAATCAATCAACTGCATTTATTGAGCTCTTACTGTGTGCAGAGCACAGTACTAATCAGTTGGAAGAGTACAATATTACAATATAACTAAGACATTCCCTGCCCACAATGAGATGAGAGTCTAGAGGGGGAGACAGATATTACTATAAATAAATTACAGATATGTATAAAAGTGCAATGGGGCTGGGGATGGTGAATAAAGGAAGCAAATCAGGGAGACCCAGAAGGGAGCGCTTAGTCACAGATGGCCACTTGGAGGAGGTGAGCTTTCAATAAGGTTTTGAAGGTGGGGAGAGTAATAACCTGTTGGATGTGCAGAGGGAGGGCATTCCAGGCCAGAGCAGGACATGGGTGAGCATTCGGTGGCGAGATAGATGTTATTATGGTACAGTGAGTAGGTTGGCATTAGAGGAGCGAAGTGTGTGGGCTAGGTTCATTCATTCATTCAGTCGTATTTATTGAGCACTTACTCTGTGCAGAGCACTGTACTAAGCACTTGGAAACTACAATTCAGCTAGGTTGTCATAGAAGAGTAATGAGGTGAGTTAGGAGGAGGCAAGATGAGTGAGTAATTTAGAGAGGGACTAGTGAATTTTAATGGGAGTGATGTCCAATTAATGGGGGCATAGATTTGGGTGTGATCAGTTTCCCCTGGGCTGGAAAAGTTATGCTGGTGGGCCATTGGGGGGATGGAGGGGGGCTAAATCAGGAGCTAGTCAGTTAAACTGGGGAGGTGGTCCAATGCCTTCCTTTCACAGGGTGGGGGCCCTGCAAATTCCATTAATCGTAGGCAGTGCAACAGCCCTGGATATAAATACATCTCTGCTTTCACTTCATATATACCAGTATAATATCCACTGCATCCAACATATTTCATATTTTTACTCTTAGATAAGTGTTCAGTAATTCCTTTCTTTTGAAAGCATCTACCCCATTAAATCCCCAAAAAGCAAACTGTGAGCTCATTGTGAGCAGGATTTGTGTCTGTTATATTGTTATATTATATTTTCCCAAGTGCTTAGTACAGTGCTCCACATGTACAGTGCTCTGCATACAGTAAGCACTCAATAAATATGATTGACTATCACAACAATCAAATACTTTCTTCTAAAGAATCTTATTTAATCTTGAATTAAAATATCCTTGTTCCATGAAGGCCTATGCTTCATTATTATCAACCTATAACAAGTGCTCAAAAACTGATAAAATTAAGAACTACACAAAGGAGGTAAACAAAATGATCAAAACCTACAAACATTATGTGTAAGGGTTAGCATAATTTTATGAACTTCGTTTTCCTCACACAATATTTATTAAAAATTCAAATTAGTATATTTTTTTAATAATTCTCACAGACACCATGAAGGAAATCATCTATGTGGGTGACAGTGTGATACTTTGAGAACTTTACTGTAGGGTCACCATAAACATAGCCTTTCTAAATATGCACAAATTATCCTCAATTTAAATCAGAAAGACATTTTTAAAATTAACTTTAAAGTCTTCTAAAAATACATACGTATTTGAAGGTACGTTGCAGCATACATTGTGAGAATCAACAATACTTACTGCCATAAGTTTACAATTTTTTAATCACATTGCACTTATTTGCTACCCAACCTAATGATTTGAAAGCCAGTGCTATGGCTACTTAATATCTTAATATGAATTTATCCCTGAACTTTGGTAAAGATAAATATCAAATTTATCCCTTACACCATAATGGAAATTCCAAGTGGCTAAATAATTGCCAGACAAAGCTGCTAAAATGAAACAAATTTACCTATTCACCTAATAGAGCAGTCAGAATTCTGACAGTGCTATCTAACTTTATTAGAGTCATTTAAAGCACAAGGCTATTGGAACAAGCCCTCTTCTGAATAGTAGTTCACTGACAACCACGGAAAGAATCCAAAATTTGACATTGGGCTAGGTAATTTTAATTTAATGGTAAAGAACATAAATGAGTAGGTTGAACTTTGGTATTTTAATATGAATGCTAAGGATGTGCTGTTCTGACAAAAATTGTGCAGCATGTATCTTTACTGTGAGCTAGATGCAGGCAGTGCTGAGCTAATTAATTCTTCAAGGTAGCATAAAGCAACCAGTGTGGGATGACCCATTATCACAGTATTGGTAGCTTTACTTATAATCAATCAATGGTATCTATTGAGCACTTACTATGTGCAGAGCACTGTACTGTGTGCTTGGGAGAGCGCAATACAACAAAATTAGAAGACATGTGCCCAGTCCATAATGAGCCATAAAAATGGGTGGGGCTGCTGGTGAGGCACTAGTATGTACACACACATACACACATAAACACATACACACAGCTAAAAGACAAGTATGCACACACACATTTCCTTCTGAATTGTGTAAATAATGGGAAAAAGCATGGAGAACATACATCAAGACTTTCAGGCTCAACTGGATTACAAAATTGTGTGTGTGTGTGTGTGTGTGTGTGTGTGTACACCTTATGAGCAATACTATGTATAAGGCTTCTACAGTAATTTCAATTTCCATCATTTAACTGCCTTCAGCTATGACTACATTCACTAGGTTATGTGAATATATACAGACAACAGTATATCAGTATTTCTATATATGTTGCCCACAAGATAAAAGGATAATTGTCACTCACATATGATTCTCTATCAAGCTATTGCTCAATGCATTTGCCTTATCTGAAATACCCTACATATTCAATTTTGCCAAATCACAACCCTTTCACTGTCTATTTTATGTGGGAGACAGATGAGCTAGAATACAGAAAAGTATAACAGTGCAAATCAGACACTCAATAGGTATTCAATCAACATGTAACACTAATTATCAGTGGGTAGGATACTGTCATAAGATAAACACTTAGGAATAAAATTTTGATATCATTAAAACAGATCTGTAACTGTAATATGAAATAATCAATCAAATCAATCAGTGGAAAAGCAACTGTCTATTCCTTCAATACTGCAACTAAAGGATAATTTTCCCTCATTACTGATGATTCCAAAAGAAACTATCAAAAAATACTTAAAAATGTTATTTATTTGGCAATGATTCAGTTTGCATTTGCCCTTTAGTGGTTGTTATATATGTTACCACACTGATTTGGCATTCTGAAAATTGAAGCAAGACTTTTCATCCCATGTGGGGAAGGAGAACTACAGAATCCTGAAGGAAAGGTAAGGTAGTGGGCAATTTCCCACCAAGGCAAATTGATTTTTACTGGACCTGACTTAGGACAAATCAACAAACAGGGTATACCCTCAGAATGGAATCTAATTTAACATTTCCTCAGGATCAAAGTATCAAAGTTTAAAGTGTAAGGGAGAAGACAGAAAATGGATAATCCCAGACGTATATGAAACCTTCTGGTAATCAACTATGTTCCCTTGTCAATTTTCAATTCTTCATTTTTCTGATTTGTCTCTTTCTGCCTATATCCATGTCTCCTTACTCTGTCATTTTTTTCTTAATTTTAGAAGGGAGGACAAAGAATGAAGTGCTGCAAGATGAGGTCCTAAAGGAAGACATATGAGAAGCAAATTTACTTCTTGTTAAAAAAAATTTTACAGAGATTTTCATAAGTATTACGTAGTTACATAATCACTGATCTGAAAGAATTTTGAAGTATATAGAGCAGCTTTCCATTCCCAAGCAGGATTATAGTTAGGCCTCCCAAGAAGCATACATCTCCTTTCTACAATTCTAATCCAAGTCAGATTCCATGACCTCCCTTTAAGAGGTAATCATCACCATTAAGACTTTACTTCTGCCAACTGAATTCCCTCTGGCTGCAACAAAGCTACTTCTTCTAGTTCTGCACTCTCTGGTGATTAAGAATACGGACTAGGGTCATCCAGGAACACAGTTATTAAGTTAATCCCAAATCTTCTCTTCAAGTGAAATAGCCACAATTCTTAAAACTTAACTTCATATACCTTAATTTCCAAGAGGTTAATTATTTCCATTGCTCTTCTCTGGCTCCCAAGCATTTTCCACTTATCTTCAAAAATGAGGACCTCAAAACTGGACCCTATGGCAAAAACATCTTAAAATTCTACCAAAAACAGTGGAAAGATTACAATGGCTTCCACTGATCTAAATCTAATGGACTCTCCTCTGTCCTAACCTTCATTAACCTCTCAGCTACTGACAACCCCATCTTTTCGAAAAACTCTATAGCCTAAGTTTTCCTGATACAGTACTTCCTGGCTCTCTTCCAACCATTCTGACCTCTCTTCTCAGGTTCACTTCCTGGTTGCTTATTGTCATCACACAATTTAACTGGAGTGTTCCAGAAGTGTTCTCAGTGCTTGTGCTAGACTGTAAACTCCTTATGGTCAGGGGATTATATCTACTAACTCTACTGTATTGTACTCTCCCAAGCACTAAGTACGGTGCTGTGCACACAGTAAGCACTCAAAAGATACCAGTGATTGATAATTAGACTCAACTGTCTATGTCTGTCAACTGTATTGTATTCTCCCAAGTGCACAGTACAGTGCACTGCATAAACCACTCACTAAATACCCTTGATCGATATATTTATCAACTGGAATTTCATTTATTCTGATTTAGTCTATTTCACCCTGACATACATGCTCTCCTTCATATATGATCATGATTTTCCAGCTGCTGCCACTATTTGCAATATTTTTTGTGTATCTCCCCCATTGGATTGAAAATTCCTTTGGGAAGTGAATGTGTGCTTTGGTCCTATAGTACTTTACCAAGAACACCCAGATGTGCTCTCAGTGAATACCATTACTATGAACTCTGACTCCAAAGCCCCTGCTCTTGATCCAAAGCTGCATCAACTGGCTAGGCCCAAATGAACTTAACTTCTCTCTCTCACCCTATTCTGAGAAGGCAAAATCAGGTTCATTACAAATATCAATGAATTTTTCAGTGCTTTTAAAGTACATGATTTGGTGGGTAATTATTGGCATTATGTAAATCCAGTTTTACATTTTAAGAAAATTCAGAAAACTTTTACTACATGTGAAAAAATGTCCACAGCTTTTGACTCTCACATTCCAAAATGCGAGTCCATTCTATATGGGACTGGAGAGAGGGACAAATAATCACACAAATATACTGAACTGAGAAATCAGGTTACAAATCCATCCTAATTCTATCAGGTGTAGGTAAATCCATAAAGGCAAGGAAACATTGAAGAAATGCCTAAATTTTCAAATAATAATTTTGAGGGTTCTTTGGGGTTAACTCAAGTTTTATACAAATTTGGTTAAATCAGGAAAAACCCTCTAAAACCTATACCCTTATTATATATCCAACTGTGCAGGGATAATTAACTTGTGTTGGCCAAATCTTCATAGCCTATCAGTTTTTGATTGCCCCAACAGTGTGATGCAGAAATAGACTGCTGATTCCCTAACAGGGACCAAGTGCTTGGGATCAAGGTCCATTAGGCGCTGTTGAGGATGTGATGATGATGATGATGGCATTTATTAAGCACTTACTATGTGCAAAGCACTGTTCTAAGCTCTGGGGAGGTTACAAGGTGATCAGGTTGTCCCACGTGGGGCTCACAGTCTTAATCCCCATTTTACAGATGAGGTAATTGAGGCACAGAGAAGTTAAGTGACTTGCCCAAAGTCACACAGCTGACAATTGGTGGAGCCTCTGACTCCAAAGCCCGGGCTCTTTCCACTGAGCCATGCTGCTTCTCACCCTGTGATTGCTCAAGGCGAGAGGAGCTGAAGTTCAAGAGAGTTGGCCACCCTTGGAAGCTACCATCTGAGGGGTTGGGACTGAAATTGCTCCTAAAACACTTTTTCTAAAGAGCACGTGACCCAGAGTCCTCTAGAAGGCTTGAGAATAATATTAATTGTAGTATGCTTTAAGCACTTATGTGCTAAGCACAGACTGTAGGCTCATTGTGGGCAGGGAAATTGTCTATTGTTAGATTGTACTCTCCCAAGCGTAACACTAAGTGCTTGGGAAACTACAGCTCTTGAATGAATACTATAACACTCCCAAGCACTTAGTTCCATGCTCTGCACATAATGACATTTAATAAATACCACTGATTGATTGATACAATAGAGTTGGTAGACAGAATCCTTGTCCCCAAGAAGCTTAGTCTTAACCCTTGAAGCATCTGACTACTAGTTGATGATGATGATTTTTGTTAAGTGCTTACTATGTGCCAAGCACTGTTCTAAGCACTGGGGGAGATACAATGGAATCAGGTTGTCCCACGTGGGGCTCACAGTCTTCATTATCATTTTACAGATGAGAGAACTGAGGCCTAGAGAAGTTAAGTGACTTGACCAAGGTCACAAAGCTCACAAGAGGCAGAGGTTAAGTGAGTTGCCCAAGGTCACAAAGTTCACAAGAGGTGGAGCTGGGATTAGAACCCACGAGCTCTGACTCCCAAGCCCGGGCTCTTTCCACTAAGCCCACTGCTTCCTAGTTCCCTTTAGTACCCACATTTTTTTAATTTTTTTTTTTTTTTTTTACTGTATAGTATATTCAGGTGAGCTGATCCCAGTTGGCGGGGCATTTTCGACAGCCAGCCTGAAGTTCAGAAGTGTTGTTCACAGTGTCAGGGTCATGGGGAAGTAGCATGGCATAGTGGGTAGATCACAGTCCTGGGAATCGGAAGGATCTGGGTTCTAATCCTGACTCCTCCACTTGTCTGCTGTGTGACCTGGGGCAAGTCACTTAACATCTCTGGACCTCAGTTACCTCTTCTGTAAAATGGGAATTAAGTGTGACCGCATGTGGAACTGGGACTGTGCCCAACTTAATTTGCTTGTATACACCCAGCACATAGTAAGTACTTAAATACCACAATTATTATCATTATTATTAGTAGTAATTATTATTATTATTATTCCATTCAACTAGGGGCAATTTTTATAAAAAAAGATAAGTCCTGATGCTCCGCATTCAGAGCTGTTGTTAACCAGGCTATTTCTTCTGCTGGAAGATGGATACAGCTTATGTACAGTCCTTTCATGCTGGCTACTCGGATAATAATTGCAAAATGCTACATAAAATGCAGCTCTGTTCATAGCCTGGTTCCTCAATTTCATGGTCAGTACGTTTTAGCTGTAGCTGCTACAGCATTTAATTGCTCAGACCCAACAGGAACCATCTGCTGTTGTCATGTCTTAGATATGAAAGTCAATATCGCTTCCATACACATGTTGCTTCACTCACTAGCCTTGAAACTCTGCCGTAGAGTGGAGGCGCACATCATGCAAGATGGCCCTTTTACAGGTCACTACATTTTCTGGCAGCTGAGTAAAACTTCCCTAAACCAATATTAGCTTTTGCAAAACAATATGTACTTCAAAACAACTGCTATTTTTAACTTGGATGCCCTTTTCTTACTTCACTAATCTCCTACTACAACACAGCCCACATATGTCACTCCTCTAATGTTATACTGTATTTTCCCTAGTGTTTAGTACAGTGGATTCACTCCACTGAATGAAATAATAGTAATAATTATTATTCACTCCTCTAATGCCAACCTAATAATAATAATAATTGTGGTATTTGTTAAGTGCTTACTATGTTCCAGGCACTGTTATAATTATAATGTTGGCATTTATTAAGCACTTACTATGTGCAAAGCACTGTTCTAAGCACTGGGGAAGTTACAAGGTGATCAGGTTGCCCCACGGGGGCCTCACAGTTTTAATCCCCCTTTTACAGATGTGGTAACTTAGGCACAGAGAAGTGAAGTGACTTGTCCAAAATCACACAGCTGACAATCAGCGGAGCCAGGATTTGAACCAATGACCTCTGACTCCAAAGTCACTGTACAAAGTGCTGGGGTGGATACAGGCAAACAAGAGGCCTTCCCTGATCCTAGCTCTGCCACTTGTCTGCTGTGTGACCATGGGCAAGTCACTTCACTGGGCCTCAGTTATCTCATCAGGAAAATTGGGATTGAGCCTGTGAGCCTCATGTGGGACAGGGACTGTGTCCAAACAATTTGGCTTTTTTCCACTGCACTGCTTAGTACAGTGAGTGGCATCCAGTAAGTACTTAAATACCACAGTTATAATTGTTATTACTTAGAGAAAGAGGGAGCCATCAGACCCTGAGGATCTGGGCTTTTGGGGGCCAAGTCATAATTTTAACCTCTAAGGATCTATGGTGGCCCCGTCCCAACCCTCAGAGCTGGTGGAGATGGAATGGATTGAGAGCAGAGAAATGAAGCAATGGCCTGAGGATCAAGAGAGGACTTTTTAAAAAATGAAGACTTGACCATGTTCAAAGACAGAGGGAAAGATTCTGATGGTTTTGACACCTGTCTACGTGTTTTGTTTTGTTGTCTGTCTCCCCCTTCTAGACTGTGAGCCCGTTGTGGGGTAGGGACTGTTTCTGTATGTTGCCGACTTGTACTTCAAGTGCTTAGTACAGTGCTCTGCACACAGTAAGCACTCAATAAATCCAAACCGCTACACTGCTGGTTCAATCTCTCATCCTACCCCAACTGGATTACTGCATCAGCTTCCTCTCTGATCTCCCATCCTCCTGTCTCTCTCTGCTTCAGTCTATACTTCACTCTGCTGCCCAGATTATCTCTGTACAGAAACTCTCCGGGCATGTCACTGCCCTCCTCAAAAATCTCCAGTGGTTGCCTGTCAACAGATGAATCAAGTAAAAACTCCTCACTCCCAGCTTCAAGGTTCTCCATCAACTCGCCCCTTCCTACCTCACCTCCCTTCTCTCCTTCTACAGCCGAGCCCGCACCCTCCACTCCTCTGCCGCTAACCTCCTCACTGTACCTTGTTCTCACCTGTCCCGCCATCGACCCCTGCCTCATGTCCTTCACCTGGCTTGGCTCCACATATCTGCCAAACTAGCTCTCTTCCTCCCTTCAAAGCCCTACTGAGAGCTTACCTCCTCCAGGAGCCCTTCCAAGACTGAGCCCCATTTTTCCTCTCCTCCTCCCCTGCCCCACCTCCTTCCCCTCCCCACAGCACTTGTAAATATTTGTACAGATTTATTACTGTATGTACTTTACTTGTATGTATTTACTATTCTATTTATTTTGTTAATGATTTGCACATAACTATAATTCTATTTGTTCTGATGATTTTGACACCTGTCTACATGTTTTGTTTTGTTATCTGTCTCCCCCTTCTAGGCTGTGAGCCCATTGGTGGGTAGGGATCGTCTCTATAGGTTGCTGACTTGTATTTCCCAAGTGCTTTGTACAGTGCTCTGCAAACAGTAAGCACTCAATAAATACAACTGAATGAATGAATGAATGAATCTGTGAGTGAAAGGTTCAAAGTGGCAGTGAGAGGGAAATAGGAGCAAGTAGTTTTGGGAGATGAGAAAGTAAAGTCAAAAGCAGAAGTTCACTTCCTCAAAGCCCCATTCTAAATTGTCTCCAGTGTCTAAAATGAAGAAATATCACACTATTTATGATGCAGTCCCTGCACGTGTTTATGTATGACCAAAAAGATGTCTCTTTCCACCCTATATACATGCAAATATTCTCCTTTGGAATGTTGCATTTTGAATCTGTCGCACTTCCCGAATTAGCTGCATTTGAGGCCAGGATTGATTTGAAGATTTTTGCCTACTCTCAACCATGGCTGTCCCCAAAGACCCCACTGATATTCCCTTGGAATTATCGTGAAAGGATATCTGTGTCACCTGAGTACTTTATCTTCCAGAACCCCTGATCATAAAATATTTTTATTTCTGTAAATTTGTTAGTCAGCATTATTGGATTTATTTTTCCTTAATTTACAGCAATCTTTATTCAGAAAATCCCAAGTTGCAGCCACAGTATAGAATTTTCAGAGAAAGTGCTTTTGAGAATTAGATTTCTGGGCATGTCGCCCCGCCTCCTCAAAAACCTCCAGTGGTTGCCTATCAACCTCCATATCAAGCAAAAATTCCTCACTATTGGCTTCAAAGCCCTCCATCACCTTGCCCCTTACATCACCTCCCTTCTCTCCTTCTACATGTAGAGAAGCAGCGTGGCTCAATGGAAAGAGCATGGGCTTCGGAGTTAGAGGTCATGGGTTCTACTCCTGGCTCCCCCACATGTCTGCTGTGTAACCTTGGGCAAGTCACTTAACTTCTCTGAGCCTCAGTTCCCTCATCTGTAAAATGGGGATTAAAACTGTGAGCCCCATGGGGGACAACCTGATCACCTTGTATCCGCCCCCCCCCCCCCCCCCCAGCACTTAGAACAGTGCTTTACACATAGTAAGCACTTAACAAATGCCATCATTATTATACTACATCCCGGCCTGCACAATCCACTCCTCTGGTACTCACCTTCTTACTGTGTCTCATTCTCACCTGTCCCACCATCAACTCCTGGCCCACATCCTACCTCTGGCCTGGAATGCCCTCCCTCCTCAAATCTGCCAAACTAGCACACTTCCCCACTTCAAAGACCTACTGAAAGCTCACCTCCTACAGGAGGCCTTCCCAGAGTAAGCCCCCCTTTTCTTCTGCTCCTCTTCCCCTTCCCATCACCCCAACTCGCTCCCTCTGCTCTAGCCCCCCTCCCTACCCCACAGCACTTGTGTATATATGTGAATATTAATAATTATAATTATTTTTTATTAATGATGTGTAAACATCTATAATTCTGTTTATTTACAATGATGCTACTGAGCTACTGATGCCTGTTTACTTGTTTTGATGTCTTTCTCTCCCCTTCTAGACTTTGAGCCCATTGTGGGCAAGGACTGTCTCTGTTGCTGAATTGTACTTCCCACGTGCTTATTACAGTGCTCTGCACACAGTAAATGCTCAATAAATATGACTGAATGAATGAATTTCCAGTTGTCTTAACAATAAAGAGGATTTTTGGACTGCCTTTCTTCCAAAAAATTCAAGTAGCTTTTGCATTATATATTATCACAGTTTTCCTAATGACACTTTTCTGACAGGCACATCATTACTGTCATTTAATGAGAAGCAGTTAGTGATTATTTAAATAAAAGGAATTCCACACAATTTGTGAACCAAAAGTGTTTGCTGGAACAGACTCCAACAATCTGCTGGATAGTATGAGATATGTGATTCTTTTTTTTCTTCCCAGAAACTAGTTTTTCCTCTATTTCCAGATCAACATTAGGATGAGTACTGCTTTATTCTGTTCTTTTTGGTTTAGAGAAAGTTCTGCTATAACATCACCTTTTCAATTCAACTCCAAACCCTTACATATCAGCTTTTTGGACACAAGCACAAGTCTACAAATCTGTGATGTAGAAGACAGACTTCTTTCCCTCCTTTTAATCTTGTTTGTTGATCTTTCCTTATCTATCTAGCCAAATAATCTTCTACTCTCTAAAAAGAGGTTCTCATTCATTTGATCGTATTCATTTGGCACTTACTGCATGCAGAGCACTGAACTAAGTGCTTGGGAAAGTATAATACAACAATGAACAGTGGCACTCCCTGTCCACAACAAGCTCACGGTCTACTTTTCATTATGTGTCTTGTATGCGACTGATTATGCATCTTGATGACAATATCCTCCTGCTTTATTACCTTGGCTCAGAATCTAGTTCTTATATGTAATCACTAGGCTATTTTTAATATAATTCTCCTTACCTTAATCTGATTTCCCATATTTAGACATCCATTTGTTAGTACATTGCAATTTACTGAAAATTTCTCTGTTACCTTTACCTAATTTTGTTACAAGTCCTCCCTAGTAGGTCAGTCCTTATCATTCCCCAAAATGTGTTCTTTCTTTCTTCATCTAAAGGAACTCTTCTTTGTATTTCTCCCACAGCACGTATACACAACTCTTTATACTCAATTGCTTCCTTCTACTAGTACTTTACTTCAGTATCTACCTCATCCTTTAGATTAAAAGGTCCTTGAAGGGCATGCTTTACATAGTGAGAGTCCAATAAAATCAGGGATTGGCTGATTGATTACTCAGCTTCAGACCCAAGACAATAGAGGTATCACTGATGATTCCACTTGAAGAATCAATCAATCATATTTATTAAGAGCTTACTGTGTGCAGAGCACTGTACTAAGCAATTGGGAGAGTACAATATAACAGTTTTGGTAGACACGTTCCCTGCCTTCAATGAATATTATTCTGCAAGGTAAAGGGATCTTAATGCAGCTGAACTTTGATGCTGTTAAAGTCACAGAGACTTCTATAATCTTGTACTTTTTCCTCTAACAAATCAATGAAAAGGAAAGAACTAAAAAGTCAAATGCTGCAAATTCATCTGTTTGGTCAATTATTTCAATTACTGACAATGTTGTCAATGGACTTATTCCTATTTTTGAAAACAAACAATAGGTATTTGTTGATGACTGGACTTCAGTCATTAAGTTTTATCTTTTATATCGATTCTTCCATCAGGTATTTTGCTGAGTGCCAACAAATGCTCCATGATTTTCCAGATTTAGGCTCCCAGTAGGCAATGCCACATTTGGAGCAGTGTTGCCTAGTGTATTGATCATGGACCTGGAAGCCAGAAGGACCTGAGTTATAATCCCGACTCCACCACTTGTCTGCTGAGTGAATTTAGGCAAGTCACTCAACTTTTCTGTACCTCAGTTTCCTCATCTGTAAAATGGAGATTCAATGTTTGTTCTCCCCCATACTGAGAATTTGAGTCCTATGTGGGACAGAACTTTATCTGACCTGATTAACTTGTATCTCCCCCAGTACTTAGAACAGGGTTTGATACACAGTAAGCATTTAACAACAACCATAATAATAATAATACTATTCTTGTGCCATTATTTGCATAATACTTCCAACCCCAAGACAGGGGAGGGATCATAATGTAGGGAATTAAGTCCAGCAATTAGGACTGCAGGAGGAAAAAATGGGGAAAAAAACAGAGGAAAGTAGGGGAGAAAGAAGATAAAGATAAGAAGACATCAGAAACTATACCTTCTACTTCTACTGAACTCTCCCAAGTGCTGTATACAATTAAGACAATGAATCACAGCAAAACCCACTCCCTTCTTCTCTTCCTATCCTGGAGGGAGTCCATTTTAAAGAAGAAACTCCTGTTTCCCAGAACAAACCTGCCCTTCAGTGTTACTTTGTTCATTCATTCATTGTGTTCATAAAGTGCTCAAGTGTTCATTTTATTGAGCACTTACTGTGTGCAGAGCACTATACTAAGCACTTGGGAAGTATAAGTCAGCAACATAAAGAGACGGTGCCTACCCAACAACGGGCTCACAGTTTAGAATGGGGAGATTGACAACGAAACAAAATAAGTAGACAGGTGTCAAAACCATCAGAATGAATAGAAGTATAGCTATATGCATATCATTAATAAAATAGAGTAATAAATATGTACAAATAAAGTAATAAATATGTACAAATATATACAAGTGTTATGGGAAGGGGAAGGGGATAGGGCGGGGGGGCGATGAATTTATAACAATCAGAAAAGAAGATTTCACTACATGCTATTCAGTAACCCTCCCAGTTTTGAAAAATCTGTACTATCAGGAATGTTTTCCTTATATCTAATATAAATGATTCAGGCTATAATTTAAAATTCATTATTTCTTTCTTGGTCCTTATTTGAGATGGAGATTAACTGGTCATAATTCTTTGTATAACAAGTCTTCACAAACTTCAACTGTCGGTAAATTATCCCTGTAAATGTATATTATCCAAAGCCTTTTGGTGAGGTTACAAATAAAAGGCTTTTAAGGAAAGCAATCACTGGCATTTATTGAACCCCCACTTATGTGCAGAGCACTGTACTAAGTGCTTGGGAGTGTACAATAGAACAGAACTAGCAGACATGTTCCCTGCCCATTATGAGTTTACAGTTAATAGAAAATGATGGAAATCATGGGATTTGAGCAAATTTTTGGTCATGAATAAATACTAGTTATTGATTCTTTTTATGGTAATTATTAAGCACTTACTATGTGTCAAACCCTGTTCAAAGCTCTGGGGTAGGCATGAATTAATTAGGTCAGACACAGTTCCTGTCCCGCAGGGGTTTCACAGTCTAATTAGGAGGGAGAACAGATATTTAATCCCTATTTTACAGTTGAGAAAACAGAGACACAGATGAATTAAGTGACTTGCAGAGCGGCATAAGAACCCAGCTCCTCTGGCCTCCAGATCTGTGGTTTTTCCACTAAGCCACCCTGCTTCTTATCACCCAGGTTATAACAAACATTCTCATATTACATAACCTTAGCATTTGAGTATATATAATAATAATAATAATAATAGCATTCAGTGAGTGCTTACTATGTGCAAAGCACTGTTCTAAGTGCTGGGGAGGTTACAAGGAGATCAGGTTGTCCCACGTGGGGCTCACAGTCTTCATCCCCATTCTACAGATGAGGTAACTGAGGCACAAAGAAGTGAAGTTACTAATCCAAAGTCACACAGCTGACAATTGGCAGAGCTGGGATTCAAACCCATGATTTCTGACTCCAAAGCCCGTGCTCTTTCCGCTGAGATACGCCGCTTCTATATATGTACATATATGTACTGTATATATAAAAATATATGTAAATTCCCATCTATCTTCAATTATTTACTATGATTCCACCTTCTGTAAATATGTTAATGTCTGTATCTCCATTAGATTGTAAACTCCTCATGGGGAAGAAACTCACCTCACACTTCTGTTGTACTTTCCCAAGCACTTAACGCAGGACCACAGTGATTTACAGGCCACACTTAATATCATATCATAATATGGAAAGCCCAAATCACAAAAAATGAATTTCAGGAACTAGTCATTTTCCTCTCATGGAAGCTATTCTCACCTTAACGTGGCTAAACTGGGTTATGTGAGGCATGTGATAAGGAAAATGAGCATTAGTGGTACAAGCAAACAGATGCTTTATGAAGAGCTGAATTTGGGAAACAGAAAATAAGGAGCGTAGAGGAAGTATTTTAAAAACAAGTTAAACAAAGCCTCAGACGTGCGACATCCCAGATGAAACCAGGAGTCAACTACTGAGGATAGACATGGTGTACCCCCATCAAGAAGGGAGTGGTTCTCTAAGTAAAATCTTGGCATGAAAAGATAGATGAGGCAAAAGAGCAGTGCCAGTAGCTACAGACATTAAGTAAAATAATGCAGCAAAGGACAATCTTCTTGTGTTTCCGATTTGGCGAGGACTATGAATCCTGCATAGGCCTTTTCAGCAACACACAAGTTCACAGCTAGACTTCACCATCAATTGTGTCTTTTTTTAAATAAGGACAACTATTTTTATGGTACAGTGTATTGCACTTGGTAGGCATAATAAAAATAACAGTTGTATTTGTTAAGCCCTTACTATGTGCCAGGCACTGTACTAAGCACTGGAGTGGGTGCAGTTAATTAGGGTTGGAAACAGTCCCTGTCCCATATGGGGCTCACGATCTTAATCCCCATTTTACAGATGAGGGAACTGAGGCACAGGAAAGTGAAGTGATTTTCCCAAGATCACACAGCAGACAAGTGGCAGAGGCAGGATTAGAACCCAGGACCTTCTAACTCCCAGGTCTGTGCTCAAACCATTACTGCTACTATTAATGATTCTCAATTTGTCTAGGTTGGGAAATGCCATGCAGAAGACAGGAGGAAAAGCTAATAAAGCTGAATGCGTGATATATGCAAAGGACAGATGAACTTTAATAGGAGCAAATGAAGAAGCACCTTTTGATCAACATTGGGGTAGACTGAAAATGTACAAAAGAAGGATTTTTCACACAGCCAATCATAAGTATATAGAATTTGTTACCAGGGGCATTTACGCAGACATAATTTCATAAGGGAAAAGGTAGGGACGTTAAATACTACATCCTTAAACATTAGGAAGGATGTCATAGCCCAGCTCCAAAGCTCCATTTCCACAGCCTTTCTGAAATCTCATCTTCTTCAGGAGGCTTTCCTGAATTATTTTTTCTTTTCCCCATGTCATAGGCTCCCAACTACCACCTTACCATTTTCACACCACCTCTGAACTCACAATCATCCTTAGTTCTACTGCACATACGAAGCATGTTGATACTGTCCCCAATCCCACAGTATTTAACTAAATATCCTTGTATTCTATTATTTCCTCCACCTGTAATTTATTTTAATCTCTTTCTTACCCTCTAGAATGTAAGCTCCTTGTGCGCAGGGAACATGTCTACAATCTCTAGACATGTGAGATTGTGAGCCCCGCATAGGACAAGGACTGTGTCCAACTCGATTTGCTTGAATCCACCACAGTGCTTGGTACAGTGCCTGGCACATAGTAAGCACTTAAATACCATCATTTTTATTATTTTTATCTCTACCACATTGTACCTTCCCAAGTATTTAGAACAATGATCTGCCCATAGTAAGTGCTCAATAAATCTAACTGATTGATTGAATTTTATGCCCTACTACTTGAAGTACTAACTCAACCACCTCTCCCATTTTCCCATTCTCAGCTTCGTCCTATCAGTAATTTACTGAAGTTAAGGTTTTCTCCACAAGAAGTATGTTATTTCAACTGGAGTAGGGGTGCTGTCAATTGAAAATATTCGGGAGCCATTGCTTTAAATTAAAGAAATAATGTTGAAACAATAGGTGCTCTCAAAATGCTAATTAGCATAGAAACTGCAGCTAATCTATACCTATGGTGCTACTCTCCATGCGCAGTCATTTTGATAACCATATACAGGCAAAATTACATGTTCCAAGAGTACACTGTTTTGGCCCATTGTTGCAGTTGTCAGACTATGAACTGTACAACGGTGGTCAAATGGTGGATGATTTCACTGAATACTGAATGATCAGACCTGCTTCTAGGACAATATAGTGGAATTTTTCTTTCCCCTCCCTTTAATTCTCTTAGTATTGGCCACAACTTAATAAACTACAAGAAATCATTCTTGGGAAATAAATTCCATTGGGATTTGGGGATTTTATCACCCTACCCTCAGTCTGAAGATCTAAATTTGATTAAATATGTATAGTAAAGACAGCAAACACTGATACTACAGTGCTTAGAGGACTAGTGTAGCCAAGTGGAAAGAGCATGGGCCTGCGAGTAAGAGGACCTGGGTTCTAACCCCAGCTCTGCCACATGTCTGCTAGGTGACTTTGGGCAAGTCACTTATCTTCTCTATGCTTCAGTTACCTCATCTGTAAAATGGGGATTAAGACTGTGAACCCCACATGGGACATGAACTGTGTCCAACCTGGTTATCTTGTATCTACACCAATGCTTAGACCAGCAAGTACTTAACAAATATCATAAAAAATACTTGTTTCAAGCCTGTGAAATAGATAACCAAAGCTTCATTTGATTTTTACATGAAATATTTCAGAATTAAGCATTGAGTTTCAGAAAAGAATGGTGTACATGTATAAAGAACTGCAATAGCTTAAAGCGATGATTTATCAATTTCATATTTTATTCAAATTTTATAAAAAAACGTTAACTAATCCATCTTTCAGGAGTTCTCCCCAATTTCCCTCTCCTCCACCCCTCTCTCCAATGCTCCAAACTCCAATTTATAGCAGGTAGGTGGTCTTTTTTGTGTGTGCCTTTAATGAATAGAAGGTTCCATTTCTTAACAGTATACATACACTCACTGAGATGATCACTTACCCTTAGGAAGAACTGAATCCTATACTCCAAATTTGGATGGAAAGTGCCATACTTTTTGGTCAGATCATCCTGCACTAATTCAACAGAATTAGTCTGCTTTACTGAAGGATCATGAAAAGTATATAAATTTATAAGTAATATAAATTTCTATATGAATACAGTTGGAGCCCATAAGAACTCTTATTTCTCTTTAAAAGAGGACTACTTTCTATAGCTGTCACAGATTTGCCTAATATCAGGGCTTCTTTCTTTTTTCATGGTATTTGTTAAGTGCTTCAAATGTGCCAGGCATTGTACTAAGCACTGGGGTAGAGACAAGTTAATCAGGTTGGACACAGTCCCTGTCCCACACGTCTCAGGTTGGAGACAGTCCCTGTCTCACTCTTATAATCCCCATTTTACAGATGAGGTAACAGGCACAGAGAAGTGCAGTGACTTGCCCAAAGTCACACAGCAGACAAGTGGCAAAGCTGGAATTAGAATCCAAGTCCTCTGACTTTCAGGCCCGAGCTCTTTCCACTAGGCCTCGCTTGCTAAATTTGCACCTCAATCCATGGTATCAATTGAGGGCTCACTGGGTGATGAGTGCTTGGACTGTAATTATGAGTCTGACCGTGCTGGGGTTGCATTTATACAAATTCAAAATTGGTAAGGAAATTTATAAGGGCAGGTAATAGGACACATTAACAAAAACTGCCAAAGTGTCTTGAAAGATCTAGGACAGCAAACTGCATTGCTGAACGTGATGTATCCATTATGGATGGGTGCAACAGTCTAATAATGATAGTAATAATAACTGTAGTATCTGTTTAGCACTTACTATGTTCCAGTCACTGTACTAAGCACTGGGGTAGATACAATGTAATCAGGTTGGACACAGCACCGTTTTACAGATGAGGTAACTAAGGCCCAGAGAAGTGAAATGACTTGCCCAAGGTCACATGGCAGACAAGTTGCAGAGTAAATAGCAGGATTATAAAAATACATAAGTGTAGGAAAAACTAATAAACAATATAAGACAATCAAATTTCAGTAAACATATACTGTGGGGAGGGGGAGACACATAATACTGACACTGCAGAATATCCATACTACACTATCTTGAAGTACAGCATGGATATAGTGTGGTAGCGTGGGACAGCAATTTTGGAAGTATAAGTGCAAAAGCATTTGACCAGCCTTTCCTCCTAGAACCAAGGTCTCCCTCCTCCTCTGTGGAGCACCCTGCCTGGTGCCATCCTCAGGCACCCCAGTTTCTGCTTGCAGACTGCTGGGAGGACTGAAGGGAGGGAGCAAGGAGGAATCGGAGGAGGACATCATTAGGAGGAGGAGGAGGAGGACATCATTTTCTTCTCTTCCCCACAAACCAGGCTCAAGGTGGAGAAGTCGTCAAAGAGCAGCAATGGGTATCTGGGTGGGCATGGGGGCTGGTGGACTGCAATGCCAAAATGTCACATGGTAAAGGGTTGCTTTTAGCAATATCTTCCAACAATGGCACTTCCCTGCAGAACTCTGATGGGAGTTCTGCACCCCATCCCTTGCCAAATGCACATCTCCTCCAAGAGGCCTTCCCTGACTAAGATCTCCTTTAATAATAATAATAATGATGGTATTTGTTAAGCACTTACTATGTTCCAAGCACTGCTCTAAGCACTGGGGTAGATACAAGGTTATTAGGCTGGCCCACGTGGGGCTTACAGTTTTAATCCTCATTTTCCAGATGAGGTAACTAAATCACAGAGAAGTTAAGTGACTTTCCCAAAGTCACACAACAGACAGGTGGCAGAGCCAGGATTAGAACCCATGACCTCTGATTCCCAAGCCCATGCTCTTTCCACTAGGCCATGCTGCTTTGCTCTTCTCCCACTCCCTTCTGTGTCGCTCTGACTTGGTCTCTTTATGCAGCTCTCCTCCCAGCCCCACAGCACTTATGTCCATATCTGTAATGCAATTTATTTATATTAATGTCTGTCTCCCCCTCTAGACTGTAAACTCACTGTGGGCAGGGAATGTGTCTGTTGTTAAATTGTACTTAGCACTTAGTATTGTGCTCTGCACACAGTAAGTGCTCAATAAATATGAATAAATGAACCCCCAGCTCCTGGCAGTGGTGACAGCAGAGAGAGGATGTTGTGAGGAGGAACGGCAAGAGGAGATGTGCATGAGCCCCCCAGCCCCCAAGTCCTTCTAGATGCTGATTACCATGAGACAGCAAGGACTAGGGGCAAGGTCACAAGGACGTTATGCCCATATCTATAATTTATTTATTTGTATTAATGTTTGCCTCCCTGTAGACTGTGAGCCCACTGCTGGGTAGGGACTGTCTCTATATGTTGCCAACTTGTACTTCCCAAGCGCTTAGTACACTGCTCTGCACACAGTAAGCGCTCAATAAATTCATTCATTCATTCATTCAATCGTATTTACTGAGTGCTTACTGTGGGCAGAGCACTGTACTAAGTGCTTGGGAAGTAAATATGATGAATCAATCAATAAATAATAAATAAATAAATAAATAAATACGATTGAATGAATGAATTGTAAGCTCACTATGGGCAGGGAATGTGTCTTTATGGTTATACTGTACTCTCCCAAGCACTTGAACAGTGGTCTGCAAACAGTAAGTGCTCAATAAATGCAATTGACTGACTGCCTTCTGCCACCCAAGGGAGCTGCCTTGACCATCTCCTCTTGCACAATTTTCAAACTGGAATGGTCGTTCCAGGACTTTTGTCATAATAATCATAACAAGTGTGCTATTCATTAAGTGTTTACTTTGTATCAAGCACTGCACCTGGGGTAGGTAAGCACTCAGTGGTATTGATAATGGTATAATGGTGATGGTAATAGTCCTTACTGTGTGCAGAGCTCTGTACTAAGTCCATCACCAGTTTGAGAGGCTGGGGAAAATTTTATTTCTCCCCCTTAATGGTGTTGTCTCAAAGCTGCACTAGAGTTGGTCACCTTATTTCTAAATGTGGTAGGAGCAACTATAATTATTTTATGTACTTTTGATATATTGATTTTATCACCATTTTCTGTTCAAATGTATAAAACTTCTAAATGGCATATTCTCTAAGTTCCTAATCAACATTTTATGGATGAGAAATATTTAATAATAATAATAATGAAGGTATTTGCTAAGCGCTTACTATGTGCCAAGTGCTGTTCTAAGTGCTGGATATGTTTAATATCCAGTAATAAAATTCCCTCTTGCCTCATCTACCTTGAAAAAATCAGAATACTTTAAGAGGTACCTAATATGGGCTATAATTTTTCTTCCAGAGCTACATATATGTAGCAAAGTCCACAACCCACAATATACACATTCATTTTTAACAATAACACACTATAAAGTGATTCCAGACAGCTATAAACAATGAACAATAGGCTTCCTTCATTTTTACTCTACATTTATCTTAACTAGGAAGATCCTTCAAAACCACTGAAACTACATCTATAAACCAGGTCTTCTATAGCAGGTAGAAAAGAGTTTATTCATACTCAGCTCAGTGGGTATTACCCAATCCAAAATGGACAGATGTACTAATAAAAATTTGAAAAGAATCACATTTGAACGTGTACTTTATAGTTGTGGTATTTGGAACACATAAAAGAACTTAGGGAAAAGTGAAAAGTATAAAACCCAGAAGCATACTCTTTTATAATCTATGACTGCAAAATAAATATTGCGAACAATTATTTGCTTACTAATAACTGAATAGCTTAATATCTCAAAAAAGCCACAAATTATTTCTTAGAAATATTCTTTTGTTCACCAAATATAAAACCAAAACTGAGGGGATATTATGAGATCATAATTTGACTGCCTGAAATCCTCCAATTCCAAAGGGGACTGCATTCAAAATGATTTTAGTTAAATTTAAAATTACTGTGTAGATATGTACTTAGAATGCCCCCATTCTCCTAAAATGCAGCTATTTTCATTTGAGTAACTTTAGATAGAACCATGTCTTTACAGATAACTACCATGTTGACACTTCTCATATAAAATTATGAAAATAAAATTCCAACCTACCTTTAAGGGGAAAATCAGATGTAAACTAAAGCATATATTTATATTAAATATCAGAAAATCAAACTTTATCAGTTGAGAAAAATAGGGATTGCAAACAGAACAGTAAAGCCTAAAATCAATGTTAAGCTTGAAAATACAGACTGTGAGGCCACTGTTGGGTAGGGACCATATCTATGTGTTGCCAACTTGTGCTTCCCAAGCGCTTAGTACAGTGCTCTGCACACAGTAAGTGCTCAATAAATACGATCGATTGATTGATAATGGAATAAGCACATTCTCTGCATCAGGGGAAAACTTTGCATCAGGGAAAAAGGGACATTCTGCAAGACGTATCTAACTTGCCATTTTAGAATAAAATAATTTATAAAATCTAGATAAATATTAGTTTTACATTGAAAAATTATGTCAAAATGTATTTCTTTCCGTTGTTAAATAGTCTATTATTAAACCAATTTCCTTTTTTTTTTTATAGAGCTGAAAGGGATCTTGAGCTTTTATCTAAATCAAGCCCACAGGCCCCAGGTAATTAAATGACCAAACATACAGAAGATATTCTGATCTATTTTTTTTTCATAAAAAGCCTCAGAGAATTAATGAGAGCTACGTAACAAATCAAGATAAAAATGAATATTTCAGACCAGGAGTCTACAACCTCTCATCCCTATCATCATTAGGATTTATTAAGCATCTACTGCTCAGCTCATGTTACTAAGTACTTGGAAGTATACAGTAAGACTCAATTCCTTCCCTTGAGGAATCTCTAACTCTTGATTGTAGCACAAAAAGGAGATTTAGACAGTTGCATTGGCAAAACGCCTTTAATTAATCATCTCAGAAACCCAGGTAGGGAATAGCACCTGCCATCGCAATGTCCAAGAGGCGATGATGAAGAAGTGGAGGGTGGGTGATGCAGGAATGGACTCAGTCAATCCTATTTGTCAGTTAATTGTATTTATTGAGCCCTAATTGCGTGCAAAATACTGTACTAAGCACTTAGAGTACAAGTGAAGGGCGGGTGACGGTAGAGTGGAGGGGAGGTGATGGATGAGTGGCAGGTGTGTGTGATGCAGGATTATGGCCCAGATTTATCCCACCTCCAGTGCAGGCAGAATGCTGCTTGTGAGAAATTTAAGGGCAGGATGGGTTACTAATAAGTTTTTCTCCTAAATATCCAAGTGCTGGGAAGAGTTTTCAATAAGGTCATTTTGATGATGACAATGAATTTGAGACTTGGGAGAGCTCGTGGGGTTGATGGAGCTAGTGAGTGCCCCAGGCCAAAGTTTTGATCTGCTCCCCTACTACCCACTGCAAGGTTACCGCTCCTGAATTTCACTGTTGGTTATTTAGACTGTTGGTTCTGTAGCTGTATGACAGCAGCAACTGTTGAAACCTTATTATGACCCAGAAATTCCTCTGGGTGTGGCAGAAGCACATAGCTGCTCCCAAATAAGCAGTTTGTGCTTTAACACCAAAAAGTGCAATATAGAAGTTGATCAAATTATATATACATGATGCAGTTTAAAGAAAATAAAGGACAGATCAATGTGCTTTATAAAGTATTCAACACCATTTCAATAAACTGATACATTTCACTATGGTATTTAAGAAGAATGGCTATAGCAATAATAAACAAGTCAAAGCTAATGAAATATAAATGGGAAAAGACATGGGGGGATGCCGAGACTGACTACAAAATCTTATGGAAACTCAACAGAAAAAGAAACACATATTACCTGGCATCATCTTGTGATAATCTCCTTTGCAAATGCTCTTTTTCCCTTAGTTCTTTCTCTTCCCTTTGCTCAGTTTTCTCATCTTGAGTCTTTTCATCATTTCCTGATCCTCTGTTTGGCTTCTTATTCAAATTTTCTGAAATCTCTTGTCTGTCTCCCTTTTCATTCCTTCTTTCTTCCTTCACCTCTTCCTCCTTATCCTTTTCATCCTGCTTCTCTTTCTCCTCTTCTGGAACTACCTCTTCATGCTTATCCCCCTCTTGCCCATCCTTTTCTATTCCCTTTGACCATGACCTTTCAAAGATGACCAAAAATGAAGGCATGCAAACAAAAGAGACAGTCAAGATAAAGCATGCATATACCACAAAAAAGAAAAATGAAACAAGACAGTGTAATGATAATCTATTATCTATCATGAGAAGTGAAATAGGAACAGCAGAAAAGGAAACAATCATTTTCAATTGAACAAAACAGCAATGGTTGTTTCCTTTTCTAAAGACCCTAGCTTACAAAAATAAATGGCATACTTTCTGGCATTTATCAGAGAAACAGCAAATGGCTACAATGATTCAGTAGTTTATAAAGCATATTTTTCTCTCATGTGGCTGTGTGTGGACAAAAGAATATGGAACCTGTGGCTGGATAATAACAACCAAGAAGCAAAATACATATGACTTTGCAATTATTTTACATCTCAATGTAGACATGTAAATGTTCACAATTTGAGTTCAAAATGTACCCTATTCTGAACAAATGGCCACATGGACAAATAATTTGGCTTGTATAAATGTAAATAGTTTGGAAGAATGACTTCAGAGAAGAATATTTGAAAGTTGAACTGGTAATATGTCAGTCATTTTAGTGTTCTAGGACCTAACAAAACATATTCAGCAGAGAAGTCTTTTATGTAAGTATTTTCAATATCAAATTCTAATTTCAAAACAGAAAAGTCCAAATTCTGTAAACCATAATGTATGTGATAGAACATTCCAAAACATGATAGTAGATTCCATTAACATAAAACATACATAGCTTCTTACTAAGCCTTTGAAAAAATGCCTTGCTTAAAAAATTAATTTGTGATTGTTATTTTATAGAAATACTGCACAAAGTCTTCGTAATAATGTGCCACCACAAGTTTGAAACTAGCCCCTTGTACAAACAATGAAAAATCATAAATTCAATCATTCCTTTACTTTGATGCCTACGAATGACTATTTTTTATTAAACTGTACCTTAAATCAAAGCCATTAGGAGGAAAAATGAAAGTAACCTCAAATTCATACAGGTCACATTACCTGATTTTCTTGTTCCCTCTTGGTCGTTCTGACTGGACAGACATGTGACTTGTGCTGCTGAAACGAGATGCACTACTAGTCCTTGATACAGCGGATACATCACTTACATCACTGTCTGAAGATTTATTGGAAATATTATCTGAACCTCGCTGAGGATCACGTCCTGACCGATACTGTTAACAGATGGACAAACACAAAAAAATGGTATCGGTAAAACCACAGGAAATAATCCACTCCCATATTTCAACACTTCCATTACCCTTTAATGCCTCTGCATTTGAAAACCCCACCCAGGAGCTCATAATGTAGCAGTGAACTGTAATTGGGCTAAAACAACAATGCAATTTAGATAAAAACTTGATTCTACATTAATCAATTAGAGCGTTTCCACATACCCCAGAGGCTAACAAAGATGTTTGTACTGTACCAGGGATTTTGGGAAATGACCCAGACTAAATTTCTGGAAAATTAATAAAATTTTAATGACCTAGAGATTTTGATTATCAAATAAAAAGTGGAAATAAATGAATAATAAATCCACAATCTTACCTATCATTGGCCATCAAATTTTCTATTAGGTTACTCTCATCTAAAATGTGGCTCTTCATCTACTTGGGCAAGCATGGATTGCTCTCCATATGCTATAAATTCCAAGTACACAGTAGATGCTTCACAGATATATGGGTCTGAGGCCTGGAATCTGCTACCTCAATCTCAGGTGAATTAAGCCACAATCCATTACCTGCTCCACAGAAATTATTTGAATTTTTGTTCTTGATATGCGAGGAACAAAGTTCTGGCACAGTGTGTCTTCCTTAGCTGCTATTCATCAATATCTGTTCCATGCCCCACTGTCTTTCACCAGTCTACCTTTGTACAGCTGTCTTACAAAATTCTGTGGTACACACTCTATTTTAAGAATTTATGAAACAGAAATCACTATCTGACCTCCCTATCTTTCCCATTACTGAAGACACACCACTATCCACCCTGTCTCACAAGACTGTAAACTTGGCATTACCCTCGACTCATCTCTCTCACTGAACCCACATATTCAATCCGACTCCAAATCCTGTCAATTCTATTTCACAACACTGCTAAAATCCACCCTCTTCTTTCCGTCTGAACTGCTACTATGCTGATCAAAGCATTTACCATATCCTGCCTTGACTACTCCAACCGCCTCTTCATCAACCACCCTGCCTCTTGTCTCTCCCCCACTCCTCCACCTGGATGATTTTTCCTAAAAAACAATCAATCCATGTCTCCCCACTCCTCAAGAATTTCCAGTAGTTGCCAATTCACCTCCACTATCAGTCAGAAGCTCCTTACCATTGTCAGCTTGAAAGCACTCAATCATCTTGTCCCCTCCTACCTCACCTAATCCATACATTTTGCTCCCCTAACACGAACCTACTCATTGCATATCAATTTCATCTATCTTGCCCTTGACCTTGTCCCACTTCTGGCCTGGAACTCCCTCCTCCTCTACATACAACAGACCACCATTCTCCCCACCTTCAGAGCCCTGTTAAAATCACATCTCCAAGAAGCCTTCCCTGACTAAGCCACCATTTCTCCTACTCCTGCCTTCTGTATTGCCTTAACATTTAGAACTGTATCCTTTGAGCACTTGATATTCACCCCACTCTCAGTTCCACAGCACTTACGGACATACCTGCAATTTATTTTAATGTTTGTCTCCCCTTCTAATTCCTTGTGGCCAAGTAACATATCTACCAACTCTGTTGTATTGTACTCTTCCAAGCACTTATTACGGTGTGCTACATGCAGTGAGCACTCAGTACATACCCCTGATTGATTAAATATCATTGACTGTCACTCTTCACCATCACTTTGGGGACATCTTCTGTCACTGTTATGGAAGAGATTCCATATACCATAGAAAATTTACTCTATTTTCTAAAATTTCCAATTAGGACATCAATACATTCTGCAAAACAGCGATAAATCTTCTGGAGAATTTCTTAACATTAAATATAGCCCTTTGGACTCAGTGAGATTTCTTACAATTAGAAATAGAAAAAAAAGGAGGGAAAAAAGCTAAGTGGACTTGCAACAGAAATGACTTGCAATGGAATGCTGCAAAGCAAAGAAAATTGTCCATTCATTATCATACTCCTCTATTTTTCCATTTTCAGAGGTTTTGGCCATTTCTTTACGAACATGGGACTGAAAAACAGACCTGCAGATATTTTTGCTCTGGTAGAAGATTTACATATTTTATTTCATATTAAATTTATCCAATTTTCTGATAAATAGCAGAATTCCAGAAACCTAATCCTTTCCCCAAACATAAAGTTTATCTAATACGAAACAACTCAAAGAACTCGAAAACTATATGCCAATGGGATAAGCCTTTGGACAGCAGATCTTTATTTTTTCCCAAAAAAGTGACATTACCACATCTAAAAATCAATCACTGTTGCCTTGACCTGAATACTCTGAGCTACTATTGGAATACTGATTGAGGCCCAATCTCTGGCGGCTCTCTGTCGGCTCGGCTGGCTTACAGGAACTCTTGGCTTTCTGCACCTTCCTGCCAGGGAAAGGGTGGAGAATCTTTTCATCACGCAAGACTTTTTCTGGCCGTATGCAAATGATGAATCTGGCACCCCACTGTAAACCACAGTGCTTGATGCTCATTTCACCTTGAGAGGACTACACCCCTCTCATTTTTTGCTGTGGTGCAACTTGAAGGAGGTGATTGAAGCTATGAGATTTTGTCTTACAGCAGGATTTACTCCTGGGAGATGGGAGAGAGCAACTTTAATCCCTTCTATCTGTTGCAAGGAATAGGATTAGGCCTATCTAAATTACAAGGGGGAAATTCATTTAAGCCTATCTGAACTAAAAGATAGAGCAGAGATCAACTACATACAAACTACCTCTGTTGTCTATATAAAGAGAGACAGATATTCCCAGTACTGTTACATATTTAAGCTCCAAAAGTAGATGGAATTAACATCTGGTCTGAAACCAAGAATCAACCTAGGGTGATTCCTTGATTGTGTTATTAATTTTATTCTTCGTAATAACTGTAAATATTGTTGTCTCAGGCACGCTAAGCAAAATGTTGATTAATTTGCAACATGGAGGCAGGAAAAATTGAATAATGGAAAATTTAGGTATTCAATAAACTAGTGCTGGGGGCAATTTGAGGGTGTAAAAGGAAAATGACTTAAAATGAGCTCATTTACATGAGAAATGATCTGAAATATGACAGTGTTTTACTAAAATTGGAAAAAATGTCAGAAATACATGAGTTCACAAATCATAGAAGATTGAGAGATACATTCTTCAGGCCCACACTTTGATTAGCACTGGAAATAATTAAGACCATAACTGGGAACGATCTCTCAGGATCTCAGGGTGCCACCCCTTCCTATGTATAAGGAGAAAGGGCGTCAAAATGGTTTTCCTAATGGCATGTTGATGTTTTGTGCATTACTCTCCATTAAAGAAGTTCATGAAATAAAATTTCATCTTTCAGCACAATTTCCTGGTAACATCACCCAGGACAGAAAGCTGCCGAGGACACAGCGATCTCTCTACCAAGCTACCTCAGCCGGCCCAAGGCTCATAACATTGGAGTCACTGACTATATCCGCCAGTAGACACAGATCTCACTCTTGAACTCTTTGACCTCCCAGCTGCCTTCAACATTGTGGACTCCCTTCTGGAAATATTATCCAACCTTCACTGACACTGTCCTCTCCTGGTTTTCCTCCTATTTCTCTGGCCACTCACTCTCAGTCCCTTTCACAGGTTCTTCCTCTGCCTCCCATCCCCTAATGGTGAGAGTTACTCAAAGCTCAGTTCTGGGTCCTCTTCTATTTTGCATCTACACCCAGACCCTTGGACAACTCATTCACTCCCATGACTTCAACTTCCATTTCTATGTGGATAGTTCTCAAATCGACATGTCCAGCCCCGATTTTTCTCCTTCCCTGCAGTCTCCTATTTCCTCCTGTCTTCAGGACAGCTCTACTTGGAAGTCCTGCCAACATCTCAAACTTACCATGTCCAAAACAGAACTCATCTTCTTACCCAAACCCTGTCCCTCCTGTGACTTTCCCATAATTGTAGACAGCATCACCATCCTCCCTGTTTCACTAGCCTGTAACTTTGGTGTTATCCATGACTCATGTCTTTCATTCATCCCATATATTCAATCTGTCACCAAATCCTGTCAATTCAACCTTCAACAACATTGCTAAAACCCTCCCTTTTCTATCTAAATGGTTACCATGTTAATCCAAGCACTTATCATATCTTAACCTTGATTTCTGCATCAGCCTTCTTACAGACCTCCCTGTCTCTCCACACTTCAGTCCATACTCCACTCTGACTGCTGCCCAGATTGTTTTTCTAAAAACGTTCAGTCCATGTTGCTCCACTACTCAAGAACTTCTAGTGGTTGCCCATCCACATTCATGTCAAAAAAAAAAATTCCTTAACACAGGCTTTAAAGCACTCAATCATCTTGCCCCCTCCTACTTTACCTCTCTGATTTCCTACAACCCAGCCTGCACACTTAGGTCTTCTAATGCCAAGCTACTCACTGTAACTCTATCTTGTCTATCTCACCACCAACATTTCGCCTACATCCTCCCTCTGGCCTGGAACTCCCTCCCTGCTCATAACCGATGCTTAATTAATGTGACTGATTGTTTGATAGGTTCTTCCTAACCTCACAATCGACTAAATGACTTTTAGTAATTTCAAAGAGGTCATTTATTTCCTGAAGAACTTAACCTACAGGTTAGCTGAGAAGCAGGTCATTAACAAATGATAGAATACAAAATTACCCTTTAAGAAAAAGGCAAGATAGTAAAGAAAAACTAAATTCCCATTAAATCATAAAAAGAATAGTCCTGCCAAATTATTTTTATAAAACTACAATTTTTTTTTCCGTTTGAGCTATTTCCTTTGAGAACTGAAAGGCTCTGGGTGTTTGAACAAGAATTTACTCTTCAACATTCATTCATCCTTCATTCATCAGACAGAGACGCAGCGTGGCTCAGTGGAAACAGCCCGGGCTTGGGAGTCACAGGACGTGGGTTCTAATCCTGGCTCAGCCACTTGTCAGATGTGTGACTTTGGGCAAGTCACTTAACTTCTCAGGGCCTCAGCTACCTCATCTGTAAAATGGGGATTAAGATTATGAGCCCACGTGGGACAACCTGATTACCTTGTATCCCCTCCAGCGCTTAGAACAGTGCTTGGCAAATGCCATCACCATCATCAACATCATCCAGAGGTTGCCTGCTTCCATCAATCAACAGCATTTACTGAACATATACAGAGCACTGTACTGAGCATTTGGGAGAGTACAGTAGTGTTAGACACTCTGCAATCACACTCTCAATCCCCATTTTACAGATGAGGTAACTGAGGCACAGAGAAGTGAAGTGATTTGCCCAAGGCTATACAGCAGACAATTGGCAGAGCCAGGATTAAAACCTTGACCTTCTGACTCCCAGGCCTGTGCTCTATCCACTATGCCATATAAGAGAAGAAGCATGACTCAGTGGAAAGAGCATGGGCTTGGGAGTCCGAGGTCATGGGTTCTAATCCCAGCTCCAACAATTGCCAGCTGTATGACTTTGTGCAACTCACTTAACTTCTCATCTGTAAAATGGGGATTAAGACTATGAGACCCATATGGGATAACCTGATTACTTTGTATCTGCCCCAGCGCTTAGAACAGTGCGTGGCACATCGTAAGCACTTAGCAACCTCCTGTATCTCCCTGCTTCAGTCTATACTTCACTCTTCTGCCTGGATTATCTTTCTACAGAAACGCTCTGTACATGTCATTCACTCCCTCAAAAATCTCCAGTGGTTGCCTATCAACCTTTGCATGAAGCAAAACTCCTCACTATTGGCTTCAAAGCTCTCTATCACCTCGCCTCCTCCTACCTCACCTCCCTTCTCTCCTTCTACAGTCCAGCCCACACACTCTGTTCCTCTGCCACTAACCTCCTCATTGTGCCTCGTTCTTGCCATCCCGCCATCGACCCCTGGTCCACGTCCTACCTCTGGCTCGGAATGCCCTTCCTCCTCTCATCCTTCAAACTAGCTCTCTTCCCCCCTTCAAAGTCCTACTGAGAGCTCACCTCCTCCAGGAAGCCTTCCCAGACTGAGCCCCCCTTTTCCACTGCTCCTCCTTCCCTCTGCTCTATCCCCTTCCCTGCCCCACAGTGTTTGTGCATATTAGTACATATTTATTATTCCACTTTATTAATATGTATATATCTATAATTCAATTTATCTATTTTTATGCTATTGATGCCTGCCTACTTATTTTGTTGTCTGTCTCCCCCTTCTAGACTGTGAGCCCGTTGTTGGGATTGTCTCTGTTGCCGAATTATACTTTCCAAACGCTTAGTACAGTGCTCTGCACACAGTAAGTGCTCAATAAATATGACTGAATGAATGAACAAATGATAATAATAATGGCATTTGTTAAGGGCTTACTATGTGCCAATCACTGTTCTAAGTGCTGGGTACCATCATTATTATTGCGGCATCATGTTACTGTAGTACTTGACTGTATCCAATATGATTACCTTGTATCTCTCTCAGGTCTTAGATAGATGCTTGGTATATAGAAAGTGTTTAATAAATACTAACAGCATCATCATTAGAATTATCGTGATTCTGTGCTATCGGGATATTTTGAATGTGATTCAGTGAGAGGTGAGTCCCAGCTCAAGCTTGTCTTCCCCTTCCAGACCAGTTGATGCAGACTCCAATCTGGGCTGGACAGGGGTCTGGAGAGCAATGCGGGTCAGTTCCTTGAGCCCTATGACACAGCTGCTTCCCAGCAAGACCTCCCGGCCACACTGCGACTGCAAGAGCCTGGAGTCACCAGCAATAATTAATGCTTCCTTGAAGCCAGGTGAAGCCTTGCAATGCTATTGATTTTCCAGAATCCTCCAACATGGCATTTGGTATTTACCCTACCCTCAGGCCCAAAGCACTTTTTTTTTATATTTAAGTGCTTACTATGTTGCCCCACTTCTCAAGAACCTCCAGTGTTGCCCATCCATCTCTGCATCCACCAAAAACTCCTTACCATGGGCTTTAAAGCACTCAATCACCTTGCTGCTCTCCTACTTCAACTCAGCCTGCACACTTCGCTCTTCTAATGCCAACGAACTCACTGTACCTTGATCTCATCTATCTCACCGCCAATCTCTCACCAAGGTCCTGCCTCTAGCCTGGAACGCCCTCCCTTTTCATATCCGAAAGATAATGACTGTCCCCTCCTTCAAAGCCTTACTGAAGGCCTTCCTTGACTAAGACCTCATTTCCTTTTCTCCCACTCAATTCTGCATTGCCCTGATTTGCTCCCTTTATTTAAACCCCCAGGGTCCCACAGCACTTACGTACATAGTTGTAATTTATATTCATTCATTCAATCGTATTTATTGAGCACTTACTGTGTGCACAGCACTGTACTAAACGCTTGGGAAGTACAAGTTAACAACATATAGAGATGGTCCCTACCCAACAACGGGCTCACAGTCTAGAAGGGGGAGACAGACAACAAAACAAAACATATTAACAAAATAAAATAAATAGAATATGTACAAGTAAAATAAATAAATAAATATGTACATATACACATATATAAAGGTGCTGTGGGGAGGGGAAGAAGGTAAGGCGGGGGGGGGAGGGGGAGAGGGTGGAGGGGAGGTTATGGGTTCTAGTCCCGGCTCCGCCACTTGTCAGCTGTGTGACTTTGGGCAAGTCACTTCACTTCTCTGGGCCTCGGTTCCCTCATCTGGAAAATGAGGATGAAGGCTGAGAGCCCCAAGCGGGACAACCTGATCACCTTGTATCCCCTCCAGTGCTTAGAATAGTGCTTAGCACGTAGTAAGCACTTAACAAATACCAACATTATTATTATTGCTATTAATCCCGGCTCCACCACTTGTCACCTGTGTGACTTTGGGCAAGTCACTTCACTTCTCTGGGCCTCAGTTCCCTCATCTGGAAAATGGGGAAGAAGACTGTGAGCCCCAAGCGGGACAACCTGATCACCTTCTATCCCCTCCAGCGCTTAGAATAGCGCTTGGCACATAGTAAGCGCTTAACAAATACCAACACTATTATTATTATTAATCCCGGCTCTGCCACTTGTCACCTGTGTGACTTTGGGCAAGTCACTTCACTGGGCCTCAGCTACCTCATCTGGAAAATGGGGATAAAGACTGTGAGCCCCACGCGGGACAACCTGATCACCTTGTATCCCCCTCCAGCACTCAGAACAGTGCTTGGCACATAGTAAGCGCTTAACAAATGGTGTCATTATTATTATTATTAATCCTGGCTCTGCCCCATGTCACTAATTTATACTAATGTCTGTCTCCCTCTCTGGACTGTAAGCTCACTTTGGGCAGGGAATTTGTCTTTTATATTGTTATAACTCTTCCCAGTGTTTGGTACAGTGTTCTAAATGCAGTAAGCACTCAATAGATATGATTGATTGCTTGGCACTGGATTAAGTACCGGGATGAATACGATCCTGGCTTGAGTACAGCATCAGCCTCCTTGCTCCCTGCTTCTATTCTCTCCCCTCTCCAGTCCATATTTAGTATGCTGCCTGGATCATTTTTCTAACTGTCATCCTGAATACACCCCCTCACTACAAAAAATTTCCATTTGTTGCCTTTTCTTCTCTACACCAAGTAGAAACTCTAGATAATTAGTTTTAAGGTATTTAATCATCTCTCCATCTTAAATAACCTCTCTCTTTTCCCACTACATTCCAGCTTGCATTCTTCATTCCTTTCAAGCTGACCTAGTCACTGTGGCTCATTCCAGCCTCTCCTACTGCAGCAACTCTCATTCATTCCCTCTCCCCAGCCTCAATCTCCCTCGCACTTTATATCCTGCAGACCACCACTCTCCTCATCTTCTAAGTCCTTCTGAATTTACATCTTCTCTAGGAGACCTTCCATAATTTATCTCTAATTTCTCATGTCATATCTCCCAACTCCTACATCAGCTCTGTAGTATCACCTAAGAACAAGAATTCATAACTCTTTTATATTGTATATATATACATACATATATACACACGTGCATGCATAAGCATATACACATATTTACTATATTGTCTTGTCTTATGCTGTCGAGTAGTCTCTGACACATAGTGACACCATGGACATATCTCTCCCAGAATGCCCCTCCTTCATCTACAATTGTTACGGTAGTGTAACCATAGAGCTTTCTTGGTAAAAATACAGAAGTGGTTTACAATTGCCTTCTTCCATGCAGTAAACTTGAGTCTCTGCCCTTGACTCTCTCCCATGCCACTGCTGCCCAGACCAGGGGAGTCTTGACTTGTAGCAGATTGCCTTCCACTCACTAGCCACCAGCCAAGCTAGGAATGGAATGGGTATGCCTCTCCTTGACTCTCCCTCCTATAATCGAGACTGGTAGAGTACTGGAAACTCTTCAGGTATAATCCTAAATGGGTGTTTATTACTTCTTTCTATATGTAATTTACTTGTATTTCCCTAACCTATTAGATTACAAACTCTTTGAGAGCAGGGATCATGTAAAATGGAAGGAAAAGAAGATATCCCTGCTTTCAAGGAAACCATAATCTAATGAGGACCTTGGAACAGAAGAGGTACATGAAACCATAACAGCAGATGATCTCCACAAGAGAGTGAAAATACAGCAAGGAGACTAAAGGTCACAAAATTTAACCTTATAGGATATCCACAATTAGAGGATGACAAGTAGAAGATGAGAGGTAGAGAAGCAACTAGGCTTAGTGGAAAGTGCATGGCCTTGAGAGTCAGAGGACCTGTATTCTAATCCTGGCTCTACCGTTTGTCAGCTGCGTGACCTTAGGCAAGTCACTTGACTTATCTGTGCCCCAGTTATCTCATCTGTCAAATGAATATTAAGAATGTGAACCTCACAAGGGACATGGATTGTGTCCAACTTGATTATCTTTTAGACTGTGAGCCCATTGTTGGGTAGGGATTGTCTCTATCTGTTGCCGAATTGTACTTTCCAAGTGCTTAGTACAGTGCTCTGCACACAGTAAGCACTCAATAAATATGATTGAATGAATGAATGAAGTACCTACTCCAGAGCTTAGTACAGTACCTGGCACAAAATCAGCCCTTAATATCACTTAAAGGAAAACTGAGCAAGTGTGTGAGCCTGAGAAAATGTGGTCAGAGATGAAACCCAGGTGAGTACCATGCTGGCAAATTTATATTGGGTAGTATTTCCAGGAGAAGGAAGTCATCAATTGTGCTGAAGGCAGGTGATAGGTAAAGGAGGATTTGGACAGAACAGGGCCTATTTGTCTTGGCTAAATAGAGGTCCTTGAAGACCATGGTGGGTGTGATCTCCATGAAGAGAACAAAATGAAAAACAAATTGCACATGGTCAAGAAAAGAGTTGGCTGAGTGGGCATTTAGGCAGATGGTGAATATCAATTAATCAATGATATTTATTGAGCACTTACTAGTTTAATGATTTTGGTTAGCAATGGGGACATGTAGATTGTTCATAGCAGAAAGGTGTAGCAGGTACTAGGGAAGGACTTCTCAATGTAGGAGAGACTTGAATTTGATTGAAGGTAGAGGGCGAGGTTGCTAATAATAGTGCTAATAATAATAACAGTAGTAGTAGTAATTATTATTTTGGTATTTGTTAAGCATTTATTATGTCCTAGAAGCACTTTACTAAGTGTTCCAATGGATGCAAAACAATCAAATTGGACACATTTCCTGTCCATATGGGGTTCACAGTCTGAGGAAGGAGAACATGTATTTACTAACCATTTTACAGACGAGGTAATGTCTTTAAATTCACAGGCAATCTGTGAAAACAGACTAAAATTCATTTTGTGTAAAAAAATATTTGGATAGGCATACACATGGGGGGCTACCACATTGGGACTGCAGGGGGAATCCCAGGGATGTCATCATGACCACCATCACAGCCAGCTAGCCACCAACTTCTCATTTAAATCTTGGATGCCAGAGGCCAGTCAATGAGAATGAGTTTTATAGAGTTTCCAAGTCTGAACAGCTGATCCCAAGAAAATAGCCACCATCACCTTTCTTCACTGCCGTGCCCCCAATCACTTTTTCTTTTATGGTATTTATTAAACACTTACAAAGTGCCAGGCACTGTACTAAGCACTGGGGTGCATACAAGCGAATCATGTTGGACACAGTCCACGTCCCACATGGGGCCTCACAGTCATAATCGCCATTTGACAGAAGAGGTAATTGAGGCATGGAGAACTTAAGTGACTTGCCCACAGCTGACAAGAGGTGGAGCCAGAATTAGAACCCAGGTCCTCTGACTCCCAGCCCTGTGCTCTTTCCACTAGGCCACACTACTTCCACATTCGCCTCTTGCCATTCACAGTAAAAACTTTGGAAGTCAGTTGTTTTCTTCATACTGTTAGTAAAAATCTATTTTAGCAGTTGGCCACCCTTGGCAGAAAGGAAAGGGATACCTGTAAGGAGAGGTTGGAGGGTTTGATTAGGTGATTATAAGATGTGAGGGTGAAAGGTAGCAGTACAGGCAGCTGTGGCCCTGGCCCATGGGAGCGATTCGCCGATGGCAGGGATAGATGCCAACTTCCAATGACGAGCCAGGGAGAAAAGATCAGAGCTAGAGCTCCCGAGGGTGTTCTGGAGTCCCCTCAGATAGGAGGATGAAGCTCATGGTTTATTAGGTCTGTGTGAAAACCATCTAGCATTAATGCACGGTCCACATATCAAACTCTAATGTGCCTTATAATTACTTTAAACTTCCACATTAGCATATTGCTATGAAGCCAAAATCTCCCTTGCATTTTCTACAATGAAATGTTGTCTTTTCACATTGTGTATTCAAGAGAAAAGTTGGGAGATGCTAGCAAGCTCGAGAAGGTTTTAGTTAGATTCGGGGACGATATTGGGGAGGGAATCAGGGGTGTTAGATGATACAACCATAGCCATTAGCTGACATGGATGTCATGGAGTGCAACCAATGAAGTGCTTCTCTAAACATCCTTTGGTACCACTTGGAAAGAGAGAATATGCAATTGACTAAGTCATTCCACTGATCCACTTTGACTTTGCTTATGTTCTTGTGCTTATTCCCCATATTGTTCCATCATATCTACTATCTCTGTAAATTGCACCATTAGTTGTCCTCTTTAATTACCTTTTCCCTGCTTTCTAAAACTGACATCTTCTATTGGTTCATTCATATTTTTAGCATGGCCTAGTGGTAAGAACCCAGCCTTGGGAGTCGGGGGACATGGGTTCTAATCCCTACTCCACTGCTTGCCTGCTGTGTGACCTTAGGTAATCACTTCACTTCTCTATGTCTAAGTTCCTTCATCTGTAAAAGGGGGATTGAGACTCTGAGCCCCATGCAGGACAACCTGATTACCTTGTATCTACCCCAGCATTTAGAACAGTGCTTGGCACGTAGTAAGTGCTTAACAAATACCATAATTATTATTATCATTATTATAAAGCTGTACTGGAAAAATCAAGTAGAACAGGAGGCTGATGGATGCTCATTTGGAGGAGATATCAGAAGTTGAGACATACAAAATGACAGACAAACCACTACAGGAGCAGTGACAGGAAAGACAAAGGAGGCAGAATATTTTCCCATTTTGATACTCTTTAGACAGAATAATAATAATAATAATTTTGGTATTTGTTAAGCACTTACTATGTGCAAAGCACCGTTCTAAGCACTGGGGAGGATACAAGGTGATCAGGCTGTCCCACGGGGGGCTCACAGTCTTAACCCCCATTTTAAAGATGAGGTAACTGAGGCATAGACAAGTTAAGTGACTTGTCCAAAGTCACACAGCTGACAAGCAGTGGAGCCGGGATTAGAACCCATGACCTTTGACTCTCAAGCCCGGGCTCTTTCCACTGAGCCACGCTGGCAGGCACAGGGCTCTCTGCCCTCCCTAAGGGCATGTTGGAGCACCACTGCCTCCTTTCCCCTCCATGCTTTCCTTTAAGAGGCATGCCAATTTGGGCTCATCAAGCCCCTGGAAAGACTCCATTTGTTTGTGGCTTCCCTGAGAGGAATGTGACTTACTTCATCAACTGGTGGCATTTATTGAGCACTTACTAGGTACTAAGCACTTGAGAGAGTACATACAGTACCATTAGAAGTTTGTGCTTCCCTCTGAGGAGGAAGAACAGGGAACCAAAAATCCCCAATTACCGTGCTGGCCAGGAGCTTCACAGCTCTGCTGACCATGAAGCGGGGAAAGGGTGAATGCTAAGTTGCTGTCTAGGGACAGGGTTGGGGGTGACACTGAAATCAAAACTGTCTTTCTGGTGATAATTGTATAAAGTCATGTAATTTGACATGAAAAACAGTCATCAGAGACCTAATTAAGGATCTTCCTGAAGCTTAAATCCAAAGTGGAAGATGGGAACATTGGGCAGAGAAAGTGTTATGACTTTGCTTTCTGCTCTGAAAGTGCTGACAGGGATTGGATGTAGGAAACAAGAAATCAGTAGAAGATCAGAGACAAGAAGATATTCATGAAGAGGAGGAAAACGAGCAAAATAATGTGAATGGAAAGGTGCAAAGGGAGGAAACTGACATGAGACAAAACAGATTTTTCATGGAACCCTGCCATAAGCAATCAAATTTCTGATTGCTTTTGGCTGGACTAAAATGAAGCTTCAAAGGGTGGAGATGGAAAGAGTGGTAATGAACAGGATGGAGAGAAGTCGAGAGTCAGAAAGTGGTGGAGGGAGGGAATGCAGGGAGAGAAAGAAAGGAAGAGTGGAGAATAGAAGGGGACCCAGAACTGAGCTCTGAGGGACTTCCACAATTAGGGGCTGGGAGGCAGAGAAGCTCATGAAAGACAATGAGAATGAGTGGCCAGACAGATGGCAGTGTCAGTGAAGCTAAAGTTAGGTAATGTTTCCAGGAGAAGAAGGAGGTCCACAGTTGTCAAAGCAACTGAGAGGTTAAGAAGGATTAGGATGGAGTGAGGTTAAGAAGGATTAGGATGGAGTAGAGGTCACTGGATTTGGCAAAGAGATATTTGATGACCTTTGAGAGGGCAGTTTCTGTGGACTGAAGAGGGCAGAAGCCAGATTGGAGGAAGTCAAGGAAAGAATTGGAGGAGAGGAACTTGGAGGAGACAACAGGTGTAGACAACTTGCTCAAGGAGTTTAGAGAGGAATGGGAGAGGAGAAGGAGCAACAACTAGAGGGAGTCATGGGGTCAAAGTAGTGTTTTTTAAGGATACATGAGCATGTTTGAAAACAATTGAGACTGAACCATTGAAGATGATGGTCAGAGAGGGAATAAGGAAGGGGGCAAGTGTTCTGGTATGGTGCTAAAGATGGTGTCAGAGGCACAGGTGAAAGATGAATTTTGAGAGGAGGCAGGAGAGCTCACTTGAGATACTGCTGAGAAAGAGTAAAGTTGAAGAAGGGTCAGGAGGAGCTCAGGAGTTGTGTAACTCTCTCTTCAGTCCTGAATTTCCTCTTGCCTCCTGGACACCTCTGCTCAGATCTCCCCGCATTGCCTCAAACTTAAATGTCTAAAACATGTCACGCATCTTCCCACCCAAGCCCTGTCTACCCCTGACTTCCCTGTCACTGTAGACAGCACCACCATCCTCCCTGTCTCACAATCCCACAGCCTAGGCATTATTCTCATCTTTCTCATTCAACCTACATATTCAGTCTGTCACCCTATCCTGTCAGTTCAACCTTCACATTAGTAAAATCTGCCTTTCCTCTCCAGCCAAACTGCTAGCACATTCGTCCAAACACCCTGTCTTGCTTAGAATCCTGCATCAGCCTCCTTGCTGACCACCCTGACTTTCCATCCACCCATCCATACTCCACTCTGTTGTCTGGATCAGTTTTCTAAAAAAACTATTCAGTCCATGTCTCCCCACTCCAACACACCTCTAGTGGCTGCCCATCCATTTTTGCAACAACCAGAAACTTCTTATCATTGGCTTTAGAGCAATCAATCCTCTTGCCCCCTCCTACCTTACCTCTCTGATTTCCTACTACAACCCAGTCCACATGCTTCATCTCTCTTATACCAACCTACTCACTTTACCTCTACCCCATCTTTCTCACTGCCAACCCCTCACCCTTGTTCTGCAACTCCCTCCCACTTCATACCCAACAGTAATCACTCTCCCCACATTCAAAGCCTTATTAAAATTATATCTCCTCCAAGAGGCTTTCCCGAACCCCAAATTCCCTTTTCTCCCACTCCCTTCTGCAGTGGTGACACTGCTTTTGATTTGCACTCTTTAATCACCCCACGCTCATCCCTACAGCTCTTCAGCACATATCTGTAATTTCTTTATTTCTGTTAATGTTTGTTTCCCACTCTAGAACTGTAACCTCCTTGCGGAAAGAGAACATATTTACCAATTCTTCTATACTCTCTCTAGCACCTAGTACAGTGCTCTACAAAAACACTCAAATGATTGATTGAGAAAAGAGAAAGAGGGAGAGAGTAAGCAGAAAAATAGATAAATCAATTAAACAATTAAGTATTTGTTAAGCACTTAATGTGGGCAGAGCACTGTACTAAGCACTTGGGAGAGTATGATACAGCAGAGCTGGTAAACATATTCCCTGCCTATAAGAACTTTACAATCCAGATGCGGAGACAGACATTAATACAAATAAATGAATTGCAGATATGTACATAAGTGTTGTGGGAACGATAGTGGAGTGAATATCAAGAAAAGAGAAGAGAAAATGAAAAAGGGAAAAAGGAGGAGGAAAAAGTGAGAGGAAGGGTGGAAAGAGATGATAGTCATTATGTCTCTCCCTCTAGACTGTAATATCATTTGGGGCAGGGAATGTGTCTGTTATATGTTATACTGTACTCTCCCAAGAACTTAGAACTTACTGTGTGAACTCTGCACACAGTAAGCACTCAATAAATATGAGTGACTGGCTGACTGCTTCTGCCCACAGTCTTCTATCACCAATACCGCCCCCCAGGCAGATGGGGAAGCACCCTGGGAAAGTGGTACATGCTGGGTCTTCCTAGACATTTTCCATCTTAACTGGAATGATGTCATTCTGGATGTATGGGAAACTCCCAGGCTCATCACAGGGTGAGGCAACCAATGTAGCTATGGAAATGATGCTGGTGATGGCAGCAGCTGAACGCCCTCACTCCTCAAATCAGACAATTACACTCCCCTGATTCCCTCTCATCTCATGAAATCTCTCGCTCCATCCCTTCTCCCCTCCTTAACTTCCATCTTCAACTGCTCACTCTCCACTGGTTCCTTCCCCTCTGCCTTCAAACATGCCCATGTCTCTCCCATCCTAAAAAAACCCTCTCTTGACCCCACCTCACCTTCTAGTTATCGCCCCATATCCCTCCTACCATTCCTTTCCAAACTCCTTGAACGAGTTGTCTACACTCGCTGCCTAGAATTTCTCAACAACAACTCTCTCCTCAACCCCCTCCAGTCTGGCTTCCGTCCCCTACATTCCACAGAAACTGCCGTCTCAAAGGTCACCAATGACCTCCTGCTTGCCAAATCCAACGGCTCATACTCTGTCCTAATCCTCCTCGACCTCTCAGCTGCCTTTGACACTGTGGACCACCCCCTTCTTCTCAACACACTATCTGACCTTGGCTTCACTGACTCCGTCTTCTCCTGGTTCTCCTCTTACCTCTCTGGTCGTTCTTTCTCAGTCTCTTTTGCAGGCTCCTCCTCCCCCTCCCATCCTCTTATTGTGGGGGTTCCCCAAGGTTCAGTGCTTGGTCCCCCTTCTGTTCTCGATCTACACGCACTCCCTTGGTGACCTCATTCGCTCCCACAGCTTCAACTATCATCTCTACACTGATGACACCCAGATCTACATCTCTGCCCCTGCTCTCTCCCCAGGTTCGCATCTCCTCCTGCCTTCAGGACATCTCCATTTGGATGTCTGCCCGCCACCTAAAGCTCAACATGTCCAAGACTGAACTCCTTGTTTTCCCTCCCAAACCTTGCCCTCTCCCTGACTTTCCCATCTCTGTTGACGGCACTACCATCCTTCCCGTCTCACAAGCCCGCAACCTTGGTGTCATCCTCGACTCCGCTCTCTCATTCACCCCTCACATCCAAGCCATGACCAAAACCTGCCGGTCTCAGCTCCACAACATTGCCAAGATCCGCCCTTTCCTCTCCATCCCAATCGCTACCCTGCTCATTCAAGCTCTCATCCTATCCCGTCTGGACTACTGCATCAGCCTTCTCTCTGATCTCCCCATCCTCGTGTCTCTCTCCACTTCAATCCATACTTCATGCTGCTGCCCGGATTATCTTTGTCCAGAAACGCTCTGGGCATATTACTCCCCTCCTCAAAAATCTCCAGTGGCTTCCAATCAATCTGCGCATCAGGCAGAAACTCTTCACCCTCGGCTTCAAGGCTCTCCATCACCTCGCCCCCTCCTACCTCACCTCCCTTCTCTCCTTCTACAGCCCAGCCCGCACCCTCCGCTCCTCCGCCGCTAATCTCCTCACCGTACCTCGTTCTTGCCTGTCCCGCCATCGACCCCCGGCCCACGTCATTCCCCTGGCCTGGAATGCCCTCCCTCTGCCCATCCACCAAGCTAGCTCTCTTCCTTCCTTCAAGGCCCTGCTGAGAGCTTACTTCCTCCAGGAGGCCTTCCCAGACTGAGCCCCTTCCTTCCTCTCCCTCTCGTCCCCCTCTCCATCCCCCCATCTTACCTCCTTCCCTTCCCCACAGCACCTGCATATATGTATATATGTTTGTACATATTTATTACTCTATTTATTTAATTATTTATTTTATTTGTACATATCTATTCTATTTATTTTATTTTGTTAGTATGTTTGGTTTTGTTCTCTGTCTCCCCCTTTTAGACTGTGAGCCCACTGTTGGGTAGGTGCTGTCTCTATATGTTGCCAATTTGCACTTCCCAAGCGCTTAGTACAGTGCTCTGCACATAGTAAGCACTCAATAAATACAATTGATGATGATGATGATGATTCAAAGCCTTGTTAAGGGCACACCTCCTCCAGGAGACCTTCTCTGATGAGCCCTCCTCTCCTCTTCTCCCACTCCCTTCTGCGTCATCCTGACTTGCTCCCTTTATTCACCCCCCACCAGTACGACAGCACATATGTACACATCTGTAATTTATTTTTTATATTGATGTCTATTACCCCCTCTTGACAGTAAGCTTGTTATGGGCAGGGAATGACTGCTTATTGTTATATTGTACTCGTCCGACCGCTTAGAACAGAGCTCTGCACACAGTAAGAGCTCAATAAATAAACTGAATGAATGAATAAGAGGAAGAGATGTCCTTACAGTCTCTCTAGACTGTAAGCACTTTGTGGGAAGGCCATATGCCTTTTATATTGTTTTATTGTACTCTCCCAAGTGCTTAGAACAGTGCCCTGCACACAGTAAGCACTCAGTAAATATGACTAATTAAAAGAAGGAAGTAGAGAAAAATGAGGGAAAGATGAGGAGGAGAAAGAGGAGAAGGAAGAGGGAGAGAAAAGGGGTGAGGAGTGGAGGAGGAGGGGAAAAAAGCCTCAAATCCTACCCATGCACATGTATTTTAAAATTTCTAGGACTCCTATGACTTTGTTAGAACTAAGGATAGTTATAATGTCCAATACAGCTTATCCCCACGCTTTATTGATTTGACTAGTTAGCTATTCATCTAGACTGTAAGACCCTTGTGAGTAGTCCTTCTAGACTGTGAGCCCAATTGTTGGGTAGGGACAGTCTCTATATGTCGCCGACTTGTACTTCCAAGCGCTTAGTACAGTGCTCTGCACACAGTAAGTGCTTAATGAATATGATTGAATGAATGAAAGGGAACATGTCTATCAACCCGGCTACTGTACTCTCCCAAAAGCTCAGTAGAGTTCTCTGCCCTATATACTGTAGGCTTGTTGAGGGCAGAGAACATGTCTACCATAGGCTTGTTGAGGGCAGAGAACATGTCTACCAACTCTGTTGTATTATACTCTCCCAAGTGCTCTCCACACAGTACATGCTCAATAAATATGATTGATCATTACAAGAAAGCATTTTTAATCAAAGTAAACACTACTTCTGTTTCATAAAATGCTATCCTAACAGAATGTTTAAAATTACATGCACACACACACTTAACTTTAATAGTCATCATCTATTTAATCACATCCTATAAACACCTGCTTATTCTGCAGTTATTTAAAACAAAAAAAATCTTGCCTTAGAAGGATAATCTTGTTCCAGTCTGGAATCTGATCCTGCTACCTGTCTGTATTTGTTCATTTTCATTTGGCGAGTTCTCTCTTCTGTATCCAAAGCACCTGTTGGGTTAAAAACAAAAAATACACACATACAAACATACAGTGAATATCCAGTCTTCATTCTGAGCCCGGTTCAGATAATTTTAGTAAGAGGATTATAGATCTGACATGTCAATTATTTTCATAACCATTAACAAATTCACAGTCTTATTCAAAATCTGGTTGTCATCTAAAACTGAAATCCCATCTTCAGAAACAATAATTTATATGTTCAAGGTATGGGAAAATATCTTCTTGAATAGTTTAACCTGTTATGAATTTAAATTAAAATGAATTTTTAATGTGAGGAATAATTGAAACTTACATTAGATAGAAGACCACAAGCCCATGAAAAAAAAAAAAAACAGAGGCCTTAGCCGGCATGTTCATTTATCCCTAAAGGATTGACATTCTACAACAATCTAATAATATGAATAGTTGGTTTTACTTGACAAGTAATATATTAAGTAATTGTTATGTAATCAGGTTTCATTTGTTATCATTTGGTGCGGTAGAAACAATGCTTTTAAACATGTTTTCTGAATAATTGATTGGGTCAGTGAACTGCCCCGAGGATCAAAAGGATGTAACCACAAGGGAAATGTTAGACACTCCCTCCAGGAGACCAAGAACATAGCAGTAGGTCAACAGAAAGGAGAAGGGATTCCTGCCACAAAACACCTGTAGCACACAGGGCTGTCAAGCCACACAGGAATGTTGAAGTCAATTTTGGTAATCAAACCTTCAGAGAGAGACTGAATGAGAATAGTAGGAGTTTTGAAAAATGAGAAAGTAATAGCCCTATATTGAAACATAGAGCAATGCCCAAGCTAATAGGGATATCACATAACACCCCAGCTAGAGCTATGGAACGTAGGCATACATTTCCTAGCTGAAACAATAAATTGATGGCGTATGTTATACTTTTTCCTCAAGTAGCATTACTGTGCATTCATGAACAAGTATCTTAGTTGTCATATTTTCAAGTGAATTTTTTTGTGCAGTAAAATTTCATTAGTCTAAATGCATGTAAAAAAACAGATCACCTTAATTTCACAGTATGGATTTGTCAACTGAGACATATTCTCAACACAGTAAAGATTCAAGCAAGGAGTTACAATAAAACTTTAAGACACTTGCTCATGTAAATCACAGACATTTAAAGGGAAATATACCCCTGAACTGAAATGGAAGCTTTGAAGTAACAGTTATGGTGGCTAACCAAATGAATGAATTTCTTCAAAAAGAGCTGTTGCATTTTAAGCTAATTTAAAATGATTCAAAATAAAAAATCTAAAATTATTCCAATATAAGAAAAATGCAATCTGATAAACAAGTTGACAAATGGATTTGAAAAAATTATTCTGCCCAAGGGAAGCTCACTGCAAACAATAGAAATACTGTTGGAAGCAAGTCAGAAACAAAAAATAATGAAGGAAATTGAATATTAAAAAAGATAGAGAAAGTGTGTCATACAGGGATTAAAGAGTTATTAAGTAAAATATTTCAAGCATACATAAATCACTTTAATGTTAGCTTTAATGCTACATCTAAATCGATTTAAATCAACTTCTGGAGATAGATCAAATTTTTACTTGATAATTCTTTATGTAGTAAAAGCACTTGAAAGTGAGTAGGATTCTTTTTAAAATAGTAGCCTTGAAATGGAAAGATGGAAAGAGTCAAAATCCCCCAGGAGTACTCTATTAGATGAAGTGAAAACTTGCAGAGTAGTTGTATAATAGTAGTTGCACAAGTTTCCAGAGATTCAGAGAGGGAGTTTCTTCTTCAGGTTTATTCAACAAAGCAGTAGTAAAACCTGAATTTGAGTCCATGTCACAAACACCAGATTTCAGCTACACCCCCCGGATAATGATTTTAATTATGATATTTATTAAGAACTTACTATGTGTCAAGCATTGTGTTAAGCTCTGGTATAAGTACACGTTAATCAGGTCTCTGTCCCACATGGGACTCACAGTCAAATCTAAGCTTACAGATCCCACTACCTACCCACCTAGCAAAATTTATTGGCAGATCTCAAGTGAACCTATTGTAGCCAATAAAGCAAGACATTTGCATTGTAAAACTCTTGGGTAGGAGCAACTGGTGTCATCTGGGGAAGGATATTCTCTGAAGGACCTAAGGGTCTTCCTACATTTTACACACACACACACACACACACACACACACACACACAAATGTACAGGTGCGCGCGCACACACACACACACACACACACACACACACAAACACACACACACAAACACTCCTCCCCCCCCAGGACACACATATATATTCTCCCTCACATGCACACATACAAATACACACTCCATCTCACACACTCTCTTTCACTTACACACACATTGTCTTACACTTAGGGCAGGAAATGTGTCTCAATTTTTAAATTGTACTCTCCCAAGTGCTTAGTACAGTGCTCTGCACACAGTGAGCACTCAATAAATAAAATCGACTGACTTACACACACCCACACACACCTTTCACCTCTCCCTCCAACTTGCATGTGTATACAAGAGGATGACATTTCTGAGAAAAGTCAAAAGAGTGCCACCAGCCAGGTAAAATCTCTCAAGCTAAATATGTTAGCCTTAACAAATTGGTTGCTTACTGCTTGGTTTGGCTATGACCTTCAATTACAAAACCGATAAAAAACGACACATATTCAGTAATAAATATGTACTCCATCAAATTTGGATAGATAAGCCTTTTAATAGGATGAAAATACCAACAGTCACTGAAGTGCCTCTTCAGAACCATTTACAATTTTTAATGAAAATGTATAAAAATATCATATATCTCAAATATGTATTTGAACAAGGGATCATTTTGAAGTTCTGGATCTCTATTTATATTGCTAAATCCACCTTTACAAACATTCTATCCAATATTATTCTTATTGTAGGCATAACAACTTAAATGAGGCCGAAAAAGTTTATAGTTTTTGAGACTACTGATGAATCTCATTAATTTTAGCATTTCTAGGTTGTACATTTTCCTCTATTGTTAGTACATTAACTTTGTTAATAATTTATTTAAAACTCTATATATTTCAATTTACTATGACCTAAGTTTTTAAGTCATAAACCTGGAGAAATCAACAATAGAAACAAATAAATTTTCAGTATTTCAGGTATCTATTTTCCAACATTTTCATAAAATGTAAACAGCTAATCCTTCCTCTCTCAATTTCATTCAAAGCTATGTTTTACTCATAAGGTTTTCATTTTTGTTTATCTGCAATCTATTTTAAAGTCTGTCTCTCCCTGTAGACTGTAAGCTCCTTGTGGGCAGGGATCACATTTAATAAGTCTGTTGTATCGCACTTTTCCAAGCACTTATAACAGTAAGTACTCAATAAATACCACTGACTGATCTATTTGAAAGATTTTCTAAACCCCTTGTCAAATTTTGCTGCTGTGCTGTCACGTAAATTTATCCCATTAACCTTTAAGGCAAAGAAAAATCTTAATGCTACAAAGGATGAAATATTCAAAATATTCCATCTAATTTTAAAGACAGGAAGTCATCAAACTTAGTTAACTGAATTATTTGCTCAGATTCATCTGGGCCAGTAATAAAGGTGTTCTAAACTTAGGCTCCCAAATCTAATATGTTAAAACATGAAAAGCAGAAAGTGTATAGCTCTCATCTATTCATCTACAGATACGGAGGCAGTGTGGCTCAGTGGAAAGAACCCAAACTTGGGAGTCAGAGTTCATGGGTTCAAATCCTGGCTCTGACGATTGTCAGCAGTGTGACCTTGGGCAAGTCATTTAACTTCTCTGTAACTCAGTTACCTCATCTGTAAAATGGGGTGGGGGGGACTGTGAGCCACCTGTGGGACAACCTGATCACCTTGTACCTATTCCAGTGCTTAGAACAGTGCTTTGTACATAGTGAGCGCTTAACAAATACCATCATCATTATTATTATTATTATCTACAGTAATTGAATATAAAAGAAACAAAAAGCCCAATGCTCTAATGGTTCTGAAAAAAATGAATTCGTTATAGAGTCTGGACTTCATATTATCACCTAGATTTCTTTCTTACATAAAGGGGACTTCGTTGAATTTTTCAAAATAACACCATGAGCATTTTTGTTTGGTTATATTTATCTGTTTATATCAATTAATTAAACTATGAAATACCAAAGACTCATTCCTAAATTATATTTCTACATCTGTAAGTGAACCAATCTAGATATTGTGGTGTTGTCAACTCCTCCTGCAGTCAAATAATGGTAACACACCTCAATATATGATTGGCATTAGTAAATTATAAGTTTCTCTTTATATCTTTGAGAAATGAGTTATAGTAAAAATTTAGAACATTCTTTTTGGGCTTTTTTTTGCAGATAAAATCAGAAGCAATATCACCTGTATGACACAAATGTTTACAACACAATCTAGGGCAGAAAAACCAACAGATGTTTAATAAACTGCCCTACCTGAATCCCCATTGTCTGGTTCTGCATTCTTTTCTTCTAAGTAAATGAAAGCAATGAATAAAATGGGAAAGAGAAAGGAGAGAGAGAGAGAGAGAGAGAGAGAGAGAGAGTGCAAGAAAAAATAACAAAGATAACAGAATTTTTTTTATTTAAAAGGGAAAAGAAAAAAGGGCAAATGAATGCAACCTGTAAATGTCAACCCTGTGATTTAAAGTATCAGCCAGAAGCACAATGGAGGCATAGGCAAAATATCTGAAAACTGTTGTGTATCCCAAAAATTGATTCTAAAAGTTGGAAGATCTTTGTTTAATTTTACACTTCCAGACCAATTTTCAGTATGTGAGTAGATATTGAAGTAGCTTGTTTAATTGCTTATATAAAAATGAGATAAATACATAATATTTAATGAAAAAGAAAGAAAAGTCTAACTGGCATGTGGTCCTGTTTTATGATTTGCAATATATCGTGAACAATCAATGGCCTTAGACTTTTTCAATATGATTTCTGAACAACTTTCAAAAGTAAATAGGCATATGTTTTCCAACTATCCAAGGTCAATAGTAAAGTAATAATAATAGTAATATAAGCCTGTATGGTAGCATACAAAAGCAATTGACTTGATACAGGGTAGGATTATTTTGTAAGCAAAGTAAGTGCGCTGTGCCTAGGTAAGTAGGCACTATACTCCTTACTGTACTGGCAAATGTTTTGCTATGTTTTGACGGAAGTGTTCTTTAAAGAGTAAGAACTCTATTAAATATTCTCTCAATGCAATTAAAACTAAGGTCAAGTAGAAGAACGAAAATTATAAAATGCTTGATGACTTGCATTAATCCTAAATGGACATCCCAAAAAGGGATGTGATTAATGTTCACATGCTATGCTAAATTATCAATTCTCAAACCTCTAGGTAAACCCATACATTTAAGAGTTGTTTTTAAAAAGATGATACTAAAGGCATTGTGACAGAGAAATCAAATATATGTTCTGAAATAAAAGTGCTTTCAAAACCACATTCTGTGAAGGGCAGTGTCATATTCAAAGATGAAAGGCTGAAAAAATCAGCTCGTGTTGTCTCTTTCATGATAGTATTCTTGCTTCCTCTCTCCCCTACAATGAAATACACCTAAACAGGGCAAATTTAATATTTATTTAATCATAATTACCCATATGCCAATTAACAAAATTAAGAGTGGTCTTTTTCTGGTGGCATGATCGTTTTCATTATCCAAGAAAGACAAGCAGCAATGGGAATAATTTATCAAGTTTAGTCAGCTGAACTTTTCACATTTTAAAAGCTAAAGAAAAGAGTCATTCTCATCTATATAGTATGATCAAACATAACGCAATGTTTCTTGTAAAATAAAATAATTTAAAATATGGGAAATGAATAGTATATGAGTCTACTGACTTGCATATGACACAAATTCAAATATCAAAGAATTATGAAACAAAGTCAACTTGTTTTGTATGACTTCCAAATATAAGTATTCTTGAGTCAGTGGGCTTCAACAGTTTCCTTTATAATCATATTTTGACAAAATATTATTCTTCATTTCCTGTCTATTTATGATTTGATATGACCATGAAAAAATGCAATGAAGTGAATCACTAAAAAAGTCAATGATTTTGTTATTATAAAAGAAAATAATCACCAAGAATGTAATATATTTTGACTTTCACCTGAGAAAAAAGGTTTTAAAAATGTCTTTCCTTCAAAAATAAGTAATTCACAACTTTTCACTGTAGTGTGCATGATAAATTGTTTTCAGGGCAAATAAAAAATGATATACTAACAGATAGGTATATTAATAATAACAATAATTATGATACTAACGGTATTTGTTAAGTACTTACTATGTGTCAAGCACCATTCTAAAGACTAGGGTAGATGCAAGATAATCAGTTTGGACACGGTCCCTGTCCCACATGGGACTCAGTCTAAATAGGAGGGACAACATATATTGAATACCCATGTTACAGATAAAGAAACTGAGGCACAGAGAGGCTGAGAGACTTGCCCAAAGTCAAACAACAGGCAAGCACCTCTTAATTATAGCTCATCTTTTTGAGGGTCTGTGTCTGGGCTTTCTTTACTAACAGTCATTTTTTAAAATCTTGTAATGTGCCTGTCTTTGCACTACTCGATCTTTACAGAAAGTATAAGTAATTAACTTCTGCTAAGGTCTCTTGTTTAAATGGAGCTGAATGGAGATATTGCTAGTCATACTACACATTAGTATATTAAATTATCTCCTTAAAGATACCACTTTATATTAAATATCATTTTTTTAACTGAAATTGTACCATTCATCTTGTTTGCTAAAACTTTTATGATAGCAACAGTTCATAGAACTATTAATAACAGCTCCAGTAACAAATTGAAAAATTGATGAGCGCACAACTGAAATTAACTCATAAGTGACCATTAGATATGTAGTACACTATTTCAGAATGACATGGGAAGATATTGGAAACTTATTTTCTGTTAAGCAGCAACTAAAGGCTCAATCTTAATTTGGAGTTGAGCAAAAGACAACAGCTCCTGAATATATTGATATTTCTCTCTATATATAGTGAATAGCAGTTGCAAGCCCAGTGGGTTGCATGTGGCTGGTTGGCAGTAGGGAATCGGGAGAGGGGGACAGCTAACCAAGCCCATCCCTTTTCTATCTACGCTCATTGTTGAGCTCCTCATTTATTTATTTTTTTAATGGTATTTGTTAAGCATTGACTATGTGTCAAACAGGGATCTAAGCGTTGTGGTAGGTACAAATTAATCAGGTTGGACAAAGTCCGTGTCCCTCATGGGACTCACAGTCTAAGAGGGAGAACAAGTAGAATCCCCATTTTACAGTTGAAGAAACAGGCACAGAGAAGTTAAGTGACTTGACCAAGGTCACACAGCAGACAAGTGACAGAGTCAGGACTAATACCCAGGTCCCCTGACTCTCAGGCCCAGTGTTTTCCACTAGTCCATGCTGCTTCTCAAGCCCCTCATTTCTGCTACGGGCTGCAGCTGCTCCGGGTTGTCACAATGGGAGCTACTTTCTAAGAGTTCCAAGGTGACTCTAGGCCTGGAGTCACTGCAATGTTTTTTTAAAACATCCCAACACAACCCTTGAATAGCAGCCTAGAGTTGAAGCAGCAATGAACCACTGGTCCAAAGCCAGAGCAAGACGACAGTCTGGAAACAAAAGCCTAGAAGAACATCAGTGTCGATCTCTCTGTTTCTATCTCAGGCTACTGTCTGTCTGAAGGGGAACATCATTCAAGTATGTATGATGTGTAAATATGGCTGAATGAATGAGAGACTGGGTATGCATGTGTGTGTACCTCTTGTCTCTCTTTCATTTTCTATCTCATTTTGCATTTTTCACAACTCTCAGCTTCAGTGTCTCTGCCTCTCTATTTCCTCGGACCTCTTTCGAAATTCCCAATTCTCTAGCTTGGCAGCCTTTGACATTCCTCAAAACTCTCCAGTGGCTACCAATCAATCATATTTATTGAGCGCTTACTGTGTGCAGAGCAATCAACCTACGCATCAGGCAGAAACTCTTCACCCTCGGCTTCAAGGCTCTCCATCACCTCGCCCCCTCCTACCTCACCTCCCTTCTCTCCTTCTACAGCCCAGCCCGCACCCTCCGCTCCTCTGCAGCTAATCTCCTCACCGTGCCTCGTTCTCGCCTGTCCCGCCGTCGACCCCCGGCCCACATCATCCCCCTGGCCTGGAATGCCCTCCCTCCCCACATCCGCCAAGCTAGCTCTTTTCCTCCCTTCAAGGTCCTACTGAGAGCTCACCTCCTCCAGGAGGCCTTCCAAGACTGAGCCCCCTCCTTCCTCTCCCCCCCCTTTTCATCCCCCCCACTTTACCTCCTACCCTTCCCCACAGCACCTGTATATACGTATATATATTTGTACATATTTATTACTCTATTTTACTTGTACATATCTATTCTATTCATTTTATTTTGTTAATACGTTTGGTTTTGTTCTCTGTCTCCCCCTTCTAGACTGTGAGCCCACTGTTAGGCAGGGACCATCTCTATATGTTGCCAACTTGTACTTCCCAAGCGCTTAGTACAGTGCTCTGCACACAGTAAGCACTCAATAAATACGACTGATTGATTGATTGTAGAATACTCTCTTCTCCTAGAAACACTATGAAACCTTGACTTCACTAACACTGTTCTCTCTTGATTCTACTCCTATCTCTAAGGCTTCTCTTTCTGACTCTTTTTCATCAGCTCCTCCTCTGCTTTCACCCCTTAAACTGTGGGAGTCCCTCAACACTCAGTTCTGGGCTTCCTGTTCTCCACTTGGAGAACTCACTCTCTCCCACTGCTTCAACTACCATCTCTATATAGGCAACTTCCATATCTAGCCTCTCCAGCCCAAACCTCTATTCTCTGCAGTCTTCTATTTCCTCCTGCCTTCAAGATATCTCTACTTGGAGCCCCACTGATATTCATGTTAACCTGTCCTTCCTTAAAACGTCCAAAACAGATCTCATCTTTCTCCTCATACCCTCTCATACCCTGAACTTTATCATCAGTATAGACCCCATCACCACGTTCCCTGTTTCACAAGCCTAAACCTCATCATTATCCTCACCTCATCTTTTCATTCAACCTGCATATTCAGTCTTCCACAAATCCTACATCCTTCATTCTACCTTCACAATATCTCTAGAACCTGCAGCTTTCTTCTTCATAATAACAGTAATAATAATAATAATAATAATAATAATAATAATAGTGGTATTTGTTAAGCACTTACTATGTGCAAAGCACTGTTCTAAACGCTGGGGGGGGGGATACAAGGTGATCAGGTTATCCCACTTGGGGCTCATAGTCAATCCCCATTTTGCAGATGAGGTAACTGAGGCACAGAGAAGTTAAGTGGCTTGCCCAAGGTCACACAGCTGACAAGTGGCAGAGCCGGGATGCGAACCTATGACCTCTGACTCCCAAGCCTGCACTCCTTCCACTGAGCCATGCTGCTTCCCCTAACTTCATCCAGACTAAAAGCCACTTGTCATATCCTGCCTTAGCTACTCCAACAGCCACCTCCCCACATACCTCCCTGCCTCCAGCCTCTCCCCACCTCCAGCCCATACTTCACTCTGGTCCTCAGATAGTCTTTAAAAAAAATAGTTTGGTACACATCACCCCACTCCTAAACAACTTCCATCCACTTTCAAATCAAGCAGAAACTCCTTACAATCTGCTTTAAATCACTCAATCAGGTCAACCACTCCTACCTTACCACACTGATTTCCTACTACAAGCCAGCCCATACAATTCACTCCTCTAACACTAACCTACTAACTGTCCTTGATCTCATCTATCTCACTGCTGACTCCTTGCCCCTGTTCTCCTTCTGGCCTGGAACTCCCTTCCTCTTCACATATAACAGAATACCACTCGCCCAACCACCAAAGCCCTATTAAAATCACACCTCCTCCAAGAGGTCTTCCCTATGCCCTCATTTCCCATACTCCCTCTCTCTTCTGCATTGCCTATGCACTGGCATCTGTACCCTTTAAGCACTTGATATACAACCCATCCTCCGCCCCAAAGAATTTATGAACATATCCCTAATTTATTTCAATCTCTGTCTTCCATTCTAAATTGCAAGTTCCTTGTACTCAGGAAAAGTGTCTACCAACTCTATTGTACTGCACTCTCCCAAGAGCTTTATACAGTGCTCTGTGCACAATAAATGCTCAATAAATACCACTTATTGACTGATTAATTGAACTCCAAGATTCCTCCCGTGATTAACCTTTAATCTCCCCACCCTCTTCTTCCTCCCTTCTTAGTTACCTCTACACTTGAGTCTGTACCCCCGCTTAAGCACTTTTATTTCCCCCCACACATACTTACCTTCTTGGCACTTATGCACAGATCCTTATACTCTGCTCCTTCCCCTCTATGTAATTTATTTTAATGTCTTCCTCCCGCACTACACTGTAAGCTCCTTGAGGTCCATTAATGTGTCTACTAACACTACTGTATTTGCTCTCCCAAGGGCTTAGTACAATCCTCTGCACACAGTGAACACTCAATTAAAACTATTGATTGAACAATCTACTTGCAAGAAATATCAGTATATTACCCATTACATTTCTTTTGTTCTATTTAACAAGGATTTCTTTATATTATATAATAATTTTATAAATGGTTTACTAGTGACTTGCAGCTTTTTTTTAACGTTCAGCCCACATAAGTGTATATTTTCATTCATTCATTCATTCGTATTTATTGAGCGCTTACTGTGTGCAGAGTACTGTACTAAGCACTTGGGAAGTACAAGTTGGCAACATATAGAGACTGTCCCTACCCAATAAAAGTAAAGTACCATAAAGTATCCATTTAAAAAGAGCTCCTTGAGGTCTCTACCTTTACAGGGTCAGCTCAGTTGTCTAAGAAACAGATTTCCTCGTGCTGCAGAACCTACAGGACTCTCCTAGGACTCTCACTTCTCTTCCTGAAGTCACACAAGGACTATTACAATTCTAAGACCATAAGTACTACATCTCCTTGGTCTCAAACAATATGGTTTTTTTTTTTTTTTTTTACCCTAGATGGTCCTGTTTTCGGTGCAGGATAAAAGTGCAGGGAAGAAAATGTCTTCTCAGAATGGAGCAAAAAAAAGGTGAAGAACCTCCAAAATTACCCTCAAGATTCTCTCAAGAAATCCTTCCTTCCTTTCTGAATAACAATAATAATAACAATTATTATTATTACGTATGGAAAATGTGAGAACAGAGCTCTCCTTTCAAATGGTTCCTACTTGTGGCCTTTTGCGCTGACACGTCAGTTAGAAGAATGAAAATAGCTACAGACCATTACAACATCACATCTGCCAACCCAGTGAACAATTCAGGGAAGTAGAGGACAGTCAAATATTCGAGTCACTTATACTGTACACCAACACTGCGAACTTGCTGTGGTGACGAGAGATAAGCTTGAAAAAGTCATATTAGAGGGTTGTAATTAAAAATGTAATATTCTATTGTCTTTTCAAGAGTTCAATCACTACTCACTTACTGAAAAATCCCTGCAAATCAGAGGTTTACTCACTGCTCAATATTATAGTGTGTGGAAAAAATCTCACCCTTTGAAGGTTCATCTGAATATATATTTTAGGATCCTGCTCACATGACTTCTAATAGTGCCTACATAATAATGTGTGCTGCAACTCAATTTGCTAATGGGTTATAAAATATCCCTGTTGAATTTTCATGAACTCACACCTGTCCATCAAAACTCTGAATCTATGACTAAATATGAGTTCTTGTTTGTCTATAATTAATCATTATTATTGAGTGCTTACTCTATCTAGATCACTTGGCACTTGGGAGAGTACAATATAACAGAGTTGGTAGGCATAACCCCTGTCCACAAGAAACTTAGAGTCTACAGGGCTTTAATCAATCAGTGGTATTTGAACATATAACTGCCAGTATCTATCACATCAGAAAGTCACTGGGTTGTAGAGAAGACTAGTGTTACCACATTTCAGTCAGACTAAATCCTGGAAAATTATAACTAACAGGATGGCAGCAACAGTTTTCACGATTATTGTATTGAGATAATATGTTGAGGAGCAAAGCAGAACTTAGCAGAAGTGAAAGTGAAGTTGGCAAATAGAATAGCAGAATATTGATATTTTAGGCAAAAGGACATTAATAATAATAATAATAATAATAATAATGGTATTTGTTAAGCACTTACTATGTGCAAAACACTATTCTAAGTGCTGGTGGCCATGCTGTTAATATTCTGGGCAAACATAGGTCTCCTGCTTCATTTAATTCCCTCATTTCCCACCTCTATGAATTTTTAAATCCCACCTTTATGTCTGGGAAAAACTGGCCCCTTACACTGGCTTCTCTATTTTATATGTCATTCAGAACATTTTTCAATCAGTCAATCAAACAATAGTAGTTCAACAGGATTCTTCCAGGGTACATTTCTGACTCCTCGATGTCCTGGCTATGAAGCAGAATTAGTTTTGGGTCTACTCCCATTCCATAGCTCCCCAAGGCTATCATCCATCATCCAGTGAGTAGGTACAGGGGGCTGGAGGTTGAGGATGCCACTTTATCTCAGCTTCATGTCTCTTTCACTGAAAATTGTCACTGCAACTGAGAAAAGACCCAGCCTGGCCTTCCATCGAGGTGTTTTTAATCTATAGCCTCTGGGTCCAGGAAGAAGAGAAGCAGCATGGCTCAGTGGAAAGAGCATGGGCTTGGAAGCCAGAGGTCATGGGTTCTAATCCCGGCTCCGCCACATGACAGCTATGTGACTTTGGGCAAGTCACTTAACTTCTCTGGGTCTCAGTCACCTCATCTGTAAAATGGGGATTAAAACTGTGAGCCCCCCACGGGACAACCTGATCACCTTGTATCCCCCCCACCCAGTGCTTAGAACAGTGCTTCACATATAGTAAGTGCTTAAATGCCAATTATTATTATTATTATTATTATTATTAAGAAATTAAGGACAAGAGCTAATTTCTAAAACTGTGAGACGATTTTCTGGTCCAGCTACTGAGGAACAGTTTAGGAGTGCCTTCTTGAACACATTTTAGACAACAGCCAAGAGAGCATCACATTAGCATTGTAGCAGCTTTTGCTTTTATCATTTTAGATTTTAGTATTTCACTCTACAATACTTTGATGGTGATTAGAGAAATGGGATATGGGCAGAAGGGGAGTTTCTGGGACAGTCCCCTTCCTCTAAGCAGCCCAATTCAATCCCACAGCACAGCACTCATATAACTATTCTTGCATGCTATTATTTTCCCTATCTATAATGTCTGCCTCACCCTCGCTCTTGTACGCTCTTGGGGGCAGGATATGTGCCTACCAACTCTATTGCACTTAGTATAGTGCTCTGCACACAGTAGGTACTCAATAATAATAATAATAATAATAATAATAATGATGGCATTTGTTAAGCACTTACTATGTCAGAGCACTGTTCTAAGCACTGGAGAGGATATAAGGTGATCAGGTTGTCCCAAGTGGGGCTCACAGTCTTAATCCCCATTTTACAGATGAGGGAACTGAGGCCCAGAGAAGTTAAATGACTTGCCCAAAGTCACACAGCTGACAAGTAGCGGAGCCAAGACTAGAACTCATGACCTCTGACTCCCAAGCCCAGGATCTTTCCACTGAGCCACGCTGCTTCTCAATAAATACCACTGATTGCTTGATTGCAGAACAAGGTCCCACACAGGGTGCTGTGTGGTCTAATACATTTTCAGAATTGGTTTTGGATTGTCCTTTTTTCATTCATTCCTTCAATCATATTTATTGAGCGCTTACTGTGTGCAGAGCACTGTACTAAACACTTGGGAAGTACAAGTCGGCAATTTACCCAATTTAAATTTCAGAACACTATTAAAACATTGGTATTGAAGAAAAATGTATATTCACTTGAAAAATTTCCCCTTTACTGCTAAAATATTCATCTCAAAATAAAAATAAACATTCTGCTTATAACGATTCTTTTGAAAGATGGAATGTCAGATTTAGAAGTTGATAAAAGCACTACATACCATTTATATGAAATTGTAAAACCTTGTGCCAAAGTACCGTGAATGAGAAGCAAAAGCAAATCCCTTCTCTAATTAAGATATTCAAAAATGAATAGGGAAGTTGGCGAGTCCCTGAGTCAACTCCTTGGGAAACCTAAGATTATTTTGGGGAATATTTTTTGAGGGAATACACCAACATAATATTAGCAAGAAATAGTAATTTACTCAGAGAATGTTTATATAGAGCAGGATTTATTTAGAGAGGAACTGGAATCCCAAAGGGTAAAGCTGAGATGAATCCACAAACCAGAAACTGACCTCTTATTCCTATGGCTAATCTTCTTACATGACCAATTAAATCTTAAAGATGGACCTCATGTCCTAAGAACGATTCGGCTTAGAACAGAATAAGATCTGAGAACTCAGTCACTCACAGCAGGGCCAGAGGGAAAAGATCTCAATGCTCCAGTAGAGATACCCCAAAATAATTCTCTGAGCTTGCCTTTGTCCAGCACAACCTCTTTAGTGTGGCTGAGAAATAGGGTGCTCTTTTGGGAGAAGGGACTGTGAGCTTCTTGTAGACAGGGGACATTTCTGTTTTGTATTGTACTCTCTCAAGTGCTTAGTACAGTGCTTTGCACAAAGTTAGTGCTCAATAAATACAACTGAATGAAAGAACATGTTAATCAACTTGGTTGTATCAGACTCTCCTAAGCATTTAGTATAGTGTTCAGTATACACTTAAGCACTTCGAACACTACTGATTGATTTACCAACTGGGAAATGTGGTTTTCATCTTCCTTCAGCCATCTTCAACAAGATATCTGATTGGGTGCTTGTGATTACAACAGTTTCACCTAAAGACGGAATGGTAGCCTTGCTATATGGCACAATCTAACGTATTTAGCATGTTCTAGGTGCTGTTAAAAATATGAAAATCAACAGCAAGTAACAATATAATAGAGAAGCAGCATGGCTCAGTGGAAAGAGCACGGGCTTGGGAGTCAGAGGTCATGGGTTCAAATCCTGGCTCCGCTGCTTGTCAGCTGTGTGACTTTGGGCAAGTCACAACTTCCCTGTGCCTCAATTACCTCATCTGTGAAATAGGGATTAAGATCTTCCCCAGTGCCTAGAACAGTGTGTTGCACATAGTAAGTGCCTAACAGAAACCAAAAGTATTATTATTATTATATAATCTAAATTCCTGTTGTATTACTAAACTTAACCTCGAAAAAATACTGTAAATGAATGCATGAAATATTCCTACTCTCCACTCCAACTAATAAAAATAATTCATTCATTCTTTCAATCATATTTATTGAGTGCTTACTGTGTGCAGAGCACTGTAATAAGCGCTTGGGAAGTACAAGTCGGAAACATATCTTATGTCGGAAACATAAGAGATGGTCCCTACCCAAAAACAGGCTCACAGTCTAGAAGGGGGAGACAGACAACAAAACAGAACATGTAGACAGGTGTCAAAATTGTCAGAATAAATAGAATTATAGCTATAAGAATGTCATTAACAAAATAAATAGAATAGTAAATATGTACAAGTAAAATAAATACAGTAATAAATCTGAACAAATATATCTAATACTGTGGGGAGGGGAAGGAGGTAGGGCGGGGGGGATGGGGAGGAGGAAAGGAAAAAGGGGGCTCAGTCTGGGAAGGCCTCCTGGAGGAGATGAGCTCTCGGTAGGGCTTTGAAGGGAGGAAGAGAGCTAGTTTGGCGGATGTGTGGAGGGAGGGCATTCCAGGCAAGGGGAAGGACATGGGCCAACCTGACGGCAGAACAGGCAAGAACGAGGCACAGTGAGGAGATGAGTGGCAAAGGAGCGGAGGGTGCAGGCTGGGCTGTAGAAGGAGAGAAGGGGAGTGAGGTAGGAGGGGGCGAGGTGATGGACAGCCTTGAAGCCGAGAGTAAGGAGTTTTTGCTTGATCTGTATGTTGACAGGCAACCACTGGAGATTTTTGAGGAGGGTAGTGACATGCCCAGAGTGTTTCTGTACAAAGATAATCTGGACAGCAGAGTGAAGTATATACTGAAGCGGGGAGAGACAGGAGGAATGATTATAATAGTTTTAAAAACGGTAGTCTAGTTCTTTAGACTTGCATAATACAGTGCTCTGCATAGTCAGCCCTCAAAAAATACCAATGTGTTGATTCTCTAAAGATTCAAAGTGCTTCAACTACTGACGCTCACAATAACTTCCCTCTATGCTAGGAGGGTAAGTCATTGTTTACTCCATCTATACTGGCATTTTGGGAAATACTTGGGTAGTAGCTTATGCTTAACACTATTAAAAACAACTTAAAACAGCTTATGCTCAAGACTGTAAGCTCCTGAATGTGCAGGGAACGTGTCTGCTAATTCTGTTGTATTGTACTCTCCCAGGCGCTTAGTACAGTGCTCTGCACATAGTAAGCACTCAATAAACACAACTGCTTGATTGAAAAGTCTATGTAGAAGTTGTCCCAGTTCCCCAGAAACTCCCTGTCCTCCACAACAAGTGAGTGTTTTTCTTCCCCTTTAATTTTCTGTAACCTTGAAGGTTGCTGTGGAAGTTCTTCCCCTGGTGATTTAATTAAGATTTCTAAAGATAGGTGAAAAATTTTTTATTGTATTTATTGGTTTATGGGATTGTATGAAGTCAGGAACTCACTGTCTATCACCTTTATAAGTTTGATCCTATGCCCTAAAAATTTGTACAGATCTCCTAGCCACCCATGGTTTTGAGTACCAATTTCCTATGTACCACTGGGGCAAGCATGACATTCAGTTTTTCCTTTGTCATGGATTTACACTGCCGGACATTTCAAGCAACTGGTGTATAGGACCACAATGTGCTTCTCTGCCCCTGTATCCACAATTTATTAGTTCATGATAGCAGCAAATTTTATCAGCTTCCATTAAGTTCCCTAACAAATGGCTGATTCAGTAACAGAAAAGTACAATGTGATTCTTAGAGAGCAGCTGGCTTGAAGCAGTCTACTGGCTTTCTGGAAGTTTTTCACAAACTGAATTACCAGGCATGATGCCACATACACCACGCACTTCCTATCCCATTTTTCTATGTGCATTTGTCTTAGCAAAGTCCATTTTTTCACTTGCGGCTATTTTCAATGACCTAAATCCCATCATTTTTTATGGTATTTGTTAAGTTTACTATGTGAGAATGGTATTTGTTACGTGCTTACTATTTGCAAAGCACTGTTCTAAGCACTGGGGGGATACAAGGTGGTCAGGTTGTCTCACGTGGGGCTAACAATCTTAATCCCCATTTTACAGATGAGGGTAACTGAAGTCCAGAGAAGTTAAGTGACTTGCCCAAAGTCACATAGCTGATCAGTGGTGGGGCCAGGATTAGAACCCATGACCTCTGACTCCCAAGCTCGTGCTCTTTCCACTAAGCCATGCTGCTTCTCTATGTGCCAGGCATAGTTCTAAGTGCTGGAGTAGATACAAGATAATCAGGTTGGACGCAGTCCCTGTTCATTCACTAATTCAATCGAATTTATTTAGTGTGTACTGTGTGCAGAGCACTGTACTAAGCACTTGGGAGAGCACAATATAACAATAAGCCGACACATTCCCTGCCCACTAGGAGCTTGCAGTCTACAGGCAAGTTTAGATAGGGCTCACAATCTTAATCCCCATTTTACAGATGAGGTAACTGAGGCACAGAGAAGTGAAGTGACTTGCCCAAGGTCACCCAGCAGACAAGTGGCAGAGCTGGGATTAGAACCCAGGACCTTCTGACTCCCAAGCCCATGCTCTATCCAATAGGCCACACTGCTTCTCATTGGCAAGGGAAATCTGGGTCCCACTGAACAAGCATTAGAAAGAACTTGATTTAAGTTTTAAATTGAACAAAATAGATGATTGATCTGACAGCAGCCTGACAATAGGGGCACGATGGTATGACCTTAAATTATAAAATTATAGCCCCACTTGTTCCTATTAATTCCTTGAGTGCCATGCATAAGTCATGCACAAAAAGCAACAATTCACAATATAGAACTTTTCTTCAAACAAATTGGCTTCAATTCCTTTATTCCCCAAAGGAACAACTGAATAGGACTGAAAGGTTTACTTCACAAGGGGCTAAAAAAAAAAAAGGTGAAAAAGAGAAGCAGCTTAGCCTAGTTGAAAGAGTATTGTCCCGGGAGTCAGAGGACTGGGTTCTAATCCCAAGTCTATCATTTGCTGATTGTGTGGCCTTGGAAAAGTCACTTAACTTCTCTGTACATCTGTTTCCTCATCTGTAAAATGGAGATTGAATATCTATTCTAGTCTGTTATACTGTACCCTCCACACAGGAAGCGCTCTGCACACATTCATGCTCAATAAATAAGATTGATTGAGTCCCATGTGGAACAGGGACTGCATCTAACCTGATAAATTTATATTTATCTACCTCAGTGCTTGGCACTTGGTAAGTAGTAATAACAGTATTCATTAACACTTACTACTTAACTGTGTGCAGAACACTGTGCTAAGCTCTGGGAAAAAACTATACAGTTGGGAATTTGACATAGTTCCTGTCCCTTAGTGGGGGCTCACGATCTAAAAAAGCACATAGGCCACACAGCAGGCAAGCACTCTAGAGCCCCTGCTCTTTCCACACTAGGCCAAACTGCTTCATTCTTCCTCTTCTTCCTCAGCTTCATTATACCTTCTGCCTATGATGTTTTAAAAGACCTAATCTAACTAACTTCTTAAATGGCTTTATGACCCTGTTAAAAATCTGGCATCTCAGCAGTTCTTCCTCTCTAAGAGGTTCCTTAGGCTCTGAAAATCTCTGCATTTGAATACAGGACTGGAAGGTGTGGGTGGAGTTTCCAAGAATCCAAGGAAGGGTAATGTGAAAAGAGGCCCAGTGCTCATAAAGGCTCTTTTTTAGAACGAGTTCCCCAGGCTGGGAAGCCAATTGTGAAAGAGTTGCTCAGTTTCTCCTTCTGCCTCCTCAGTTTAAATTTTGGGACTTTTTTTTTTGTTAATGTCCCAAGGAGTTTAAAGTCCTAATAGCTGGAAAGCTGTTTTATTTGTAAATTAAAATCTTTGTTTCAGCATTTCACAAGATTTCAATTTAAAATTCAATTTAGACTAAGCCAAAATGAAAAGAGGCAAAGTCTAAATTAGCCCAACAATTTAATTTAATCTTTCTAGTGCACTTTTCAGGACAATCATTTTTTCACTCAATTGAAGAACTAAATGGCACCCCCAAGACTTTCCACTCTCTGGCTCCTTTCACACTAACCTTCTTTCAGAAGCACTATCTACTCCCTCGCTTCTCAGCTACTGCCCTGTTGATCTCCCTTTCCTAGTTCTCTGTAATAGGTAGCAACACTTCTACCATTTTTCCCCCTATAAAACCGCTCAGTCCATGCTTCTCCATTCCTCATGAACCTTCAATGGTTGCCCATCCACCTCTGCATCAAACAGAAACTCCTTACCATAGGCTCTAGAGCACTCAATCACCTTGCCTCCTCCTACCTAACCTTGCTGAGTTCCTACTACAATTTAGCTTGCATACTTTGCTCCTCTAATGCCATAGGTCTACTCAGTGTGCCTATCTTGCTGGTGACCTCTTGCCCATGTCCTGCCTGTGGCCTGGAACATGCTCTCTCTCTCTCTTCATATACAACAGATGTTCATTCTCCCGACCTTCAAAGTCTTATAAAAAGTACATTTCTCCAAGAGGCCTTTCCTGATTAAGCCCTCATTTCCTCTTCATCCTCTCCCTTTTGCATCACCCTTGAACTTGTATTTGAACCCTTTATTCACACATCCTTCAGCCCACAGCATTTATGTACATAAATGTAATTTAGTTATTTATATCAAAGTCTATATCCCCTTCTGGACTGTAAGCTCCTTGAAGGCAAGGGAACCGTATACCAACTCGGTAATATTGTACTCTACCAAGTGTTTAATATATGCACTGCATACAAAGTAAGTGCTCAATAAATATGACTGACTGATTGATTGCTGGGTAGATGCATAAGGAGAAGCTTTAAGTACTCTGTGGATTTTCAGCTCCTTGTGGGCAAGGTTCATTCATTCATTCATTCATATTTATTGAGCGCTTACTGTGTGCACAGCACTGTACTAAGCACTTGGGAAGTACAAATCAGCAACACATAGAGACAATCCCTACCCAACAATGGGCTCACAGTCTAGAAGGGGGGGACAGACAACAAAACAAGTAGACAGATGTCAGTACCACAATAAACAGAATTATAGCTATACATATATATAAAATAGAGTAATAAATATGTACAAATAAAATAGAGTAATAAATATGTACAAATATATACAAGTGCTGTGGGGAGGGGAAGGGGGTAGGACACAGGGAGGAAAGGAGGGTGATGGGGAGGGGAGGAAGAGGAGAAGAGGAAAAAAGGGGGGGCTTAGTCTGGGAAGGCCTCCTGAAGGAGGTGAGCCCTCAGTAGGGCTCTGAAGGGAGGAAGAGAGCTAGTTTGTCAGATGTGTGGAGGGAGGGCATTTCAGGCCAGAGGCAGGACGTGGCCAGGGGTTGATGGCGGGACAGGTGAGAATGAGGCACAGTGAGGAGGTTATCAGCAGAGGAGCGGAGGGTGCGGGCTGCATGCAAAATTAGATTGGCATCTGCCAAGTGTTGTACTATCCCAAGTGCTTAGTATAGTGATCTCTCTTCACACAGTAAGTGCTAAACAAATATCTTTGATTGATTGATTGATTAGTAATACTTGACTATGCATTTCGAGTGGAACTTCTAAACTAAAGCCAGATTGCTTTGACATTTGTAGCACTAAAAAACCACAGGAACCTTTTAGAGAGCAACCGCGCTTCTAACCCCAAGTAGAGCGGTCTGTAACCTATGGCTTGGGAGCTGGATCTGGCTCTTGGAACCAAAATATGACCCTAAAAATAAGGCAGGGAGGGTGAAGAACTTTAACTGCTGTCAGGCCTAATCAACGGTATTTAGTGAGTGCTTACTATGTGCAGAACACCCAAGTGCTTATAACTAATGAAACACAAGGACAGGCATCGAACACTGCTGCAACCCACCTAAAAGCTGTGTTGGGGGCAAACTCCTTCAGTTCTGCCCAGGGAGAGAGTTCCTGTCCCTTGATGGAAGGGACTTCCCACCTACGCTGTTGGAAGCTCTTCATGGGCAGGAGGAGAGGAGGATGTAGAGGCCTGCAAGTAAGAGCAGGAGCTGCTGGTAGGAGTAAGATAAGATCTTAGGCAGCCACCTCACAGGCCCTGTGTCTGAGCAGCACAGCCAAATCTGATCTCTGGCTGGAACGATGGGGGCGGGCATGGGAAAGGGGAAGGAGGAGAGGGTGAACAGTCTGTTTACAGTTCCCTTTCTCTTTCACCCCCATTCCTTTATCATTATTTCCCCTCCTCTCTCTCTCTTCCTTTTTGAACACACTTCCACCAGTCAAAAAATAGCCATATTTCTGATTACCAAGAATTTAAATCACCTCCCTCTCATTCTATTAGACTGTAAGCTCCTTGTGGGCAGGGAATGGGACTGCCAACTCTGCCATACTATACTGTCCCAAATACTTAGTACAGTGCTCTGCATACAGTAAGTGCTCAATAAATACCACTGAGTGATTGATTGGCATTGCACTCTCTCAAGCACTTAATACAGTGCTCAGTAAGCTCTCAAGAAACACCATTGATTGATCTCTCCAACTTCACTTTTCCCTTTGCCATCTCTTTACAAAAAACAGATAGAATTAGGGTGGAAAGTTCTGGAAAGGGGGAAATAAAGATCTGTTTCCTAGTCTCTCTTTCTATCTCCATTCATCTGCTTGATTTTGCCTAAGAAAATGTTATTTAATACAATAATAATAATGATCATTATACTAATTGTGTTGTTTGTCAAGGATGTTCTATGTTCCAAGCACTGTACTAAGTTCTGGGGTAGATAGAAGATAATCAGGTCCCACATGGGACTCGAGGTCTAAGTAGGATGGAGAACAGATACTGAATCCCAATTTTGCAGATGCATGGAGAAGATAAGTGACTTGCTCAAGGTCACTCAGCAGGTCATTATGGGCAAGGAACCTATCAACTCTTTTATAGTGTACTCTCCCAAACATTTATTACAGTGCTCTGCACAAAATAAGTGCTCCACATATATATGATTGATTGACTGATTGAGGGATGTGCAGGAGCCAGGATCAGCACCCAGGTCCTCTGGTTTCCAGGCCTCTGCTATTTCCATTAGGTCACACTGCTTCCACATTGAAAACTACTCAAAAAATAGTTTGATATGCAACAGAAGACCATGTACATTAAAGAGAGTTGTATGATTTGCTCAAAATGATGATGATTTGATGAAACTGAAATTAATGGAATTTATCACTTCCAGACCAATCATAGATCAGTACTGTGTCTTTCAAAATGCTTACCCCATGAAAGTCAGGGCTCAATGCTTAAAATATAAATGTAGCATAATTTTAGGCAAAGTGGAAAGCAAAGGTAATAATACATTTTTGAGGATAATAGAATATTCACTAAAAAGGGCTGAAAATACATGGATTGAAAATACCATAAAGAATTCTGAAGAGGGAAGGTCTTGTTCACTACTTAGTCCCAGACAATGAATATGTGGGATGTAGAATTTCCTGGCAGCCTCCGTGTAAGGGAACTACAACTTTCTTTAACCCCTCTCATAAAAGGTAACTCCATACTTTTAGGAGGTACTCATATATTCATTCATTCATTCAATCGTACTTATTGAGCACTTACTGTGTGCAGAGCACTGTACTAAGTGCTTGGGAAGTACAAGTTGGCAACATATAGACACGGTCCCTACCCAACAGCGGGCTCACATATCTGAAAATAGAAGTCAGAGACCTTGAGTCTTTGGCTGCTAATGTTCAATAAGAGACCCCTCTTCTCTTGTGAAGTACCATATTGTTTCTGATGTCATAACTGTGAACTGTTTCTAAAACAAGAATCTAAACGAGACTGTTTTTCTTGCTTATTTCTACATCAACCACATAATTTTTGTTGCAAACCGGGTCGCTGGGATACCATCTATCTCTAACTTGCAGCCCTTCTTGACTACTTGACTACTGTGGGAGGGTGGTATAGGACTAAAGCCCTCCAGTATTCTGAGAACCCCTCCCAAACAAATAATTTCCAGGGTGTTCAGGAACCTGAACTGAGCCTGTACTGATCATACCCTCCCCCTGCTCATGGCAGGACATGCATTTAAAATGACTAAGAGCAGCTGGATGTCAGTGCAAAATAGGCTGTGACTTTTAACCAGAAGAGTCCTAATCAAGGGCCATTTGTTCTACTTTTCCCAAATTGTTCAGACTAGCCACTAACAATCCACAATCATACTGGCTAAATTGGAATGTACAGTTGACCTATTTATGCCCTAAGTTTTCTCTGGCCCTGAAAGCAAAATAATCATTGCAATCAAAGAAATAAACCCAAAGATATTAATGACCTCTCATGCCTGCACTTTTTTTTTCCAAGATATGCAGTTGGTGTATCTTTACATCTACAGAGGCAAAATTGTATTCTTATAAAATAAGACTTCTGCGTATTTCCACTTGGCATTAGAAAGTAATTGATACTTTCAAAACTAACAACAAAAAACTATGCATTGATCGTGAACACAATGAATATGTAATAGTAACCTTAAATTGTTCTGATAATCAAAACTAACTATATTTACCTTGGACTTGTTGTTAGTTGATATATTTTACATGTTACCCTGAACTTATTTGTTTCAGCATTTTACTTTTCCTGTCTATTTTCTATAGGTTCACTACCAGATGAAGCTCTGTGTGATTTAGAATTTAAATATATTGAGAGGAAAATAGAAACATATGAGGTGGCTCATGATAAAATCTCGAGTAAAATGAAAAAAAAAACAGAGAAAGCAGTAGAAGAGACAGACCTGAGTTTCTTCTTCTTGGTGACTCCACTTCTTCTGTGATCACATCAAGTAATGGACAGACATAGACAAAGGAGATGGGCGTGAGCGGATGTATTCAGAAGTTAAAACTGACACAGAGGGAAAGGGCCAATTATTGTTTTGAGAGAGAAGCTTGTAGCACACTATTATGGGAAAGAAATAACACAGCACACACCAAAAAAGGAAACAAACAAAAAAACCTAATGAAGGGTTTGTTAAACTACTGTAGGTGAAAAGAACCAGAAAGACAGAGTTAGTGTAGGAATTGAAGAAATAGCACAATTTTACAATTAATTCTGAGTAGCAAGTCCAGACATTTGGGGAAGAAGGAAAGATTTAGTTCAGTGCAAAGTGAATGATAACCACTTCACTATCACTCTCAACCTTGAATTTGTTTTGCAAAATGGATCCTCTATTTACAAATGAAAAGAAATGCATTAGAAAATGTAGGTATTATTTCACCCAATCAATACAGTGGATCTGTCCCAGTAGTACTTATCAATTCAAATTTTTCATACAAAAGACAATTTATATATACATGCCATTTACATCATAGACAGTTCAGCAAGTAGCTTTCAAATTGCCATATTTAACCCTGCAAAGTCATATTTCATGATTTCAAGAACATAAATTCACATTGAAAAAAATAATCTCTCAGAGAATGTGCATTAAAATGTTAAATTATAAACCCAAAATTCTGTCACTGTAGGCTTCTTGGAGAACTTTTTTAAAAAAAGTTTCTTTGAAGCAGAGGAGACTTTGGAAGCAAATTAAAATAGTCTAAAACCACACATAACCCTGCCAGTCTTAGCTTCTCTCTTCCAAAAGATAAGAAAATTGGCACTGAAAATTCTGGCACAGGTGAAGTGTCAAAACAACCAGACAATTCCTTCCATTTTCATTTCCCAATCATCCCAAGCATTTCAAAAAAAACCCCAACAGTTATTAGATTCAATTTGAGGCAACATATCTGGACTGTGATTTGATCTCCGTGAGTACAAGAGCAAAACATGGTTGTAACAGGCAATAAAGTATAACTCAGCTTACAGATGGCAGAGTATTCCTTGTGCTAAAGGCTCCCCTTTTCTTGAAATGGATTCTCTCAGCATTTCAAAATGCTACAAAATATAGGCTTAAGATACACACATCCTTTTTGCATTTACAAGGATTGGTTTATGATGACACATATGTTGAAACACTATGCCGGTACCTATTTTCTGCTATTGTGTGCATTATGTACTGATCTCCTCAAATTCATACATAAAAGACCCAGAGACTGAGGCACCTCCAAATTGTTTTCCAATATGGCTAGGAAGGTGGAACAAAGGAAAGAGAACATATTTTTGAAGATGTACACACATACACCAGAAGTTAAGATGCAAATAAATTTATGGCCTTGTTTTCTTTTCTAAAAATATTAAGAAAAATTACAGTGAAATAAATTGCTTCATTTAAGTCAAGTTTATCAAAACTCCTAGTGCATATGTAGCTTTGCATGCCTGGTTTTCTAAAATACTTTAAAAAGTCAGAAAACAAATTTGAACTCAATTGGCAGTTTCTATTAGATATATTCACATACTTGAATGATCTACCTCAATGAAAAATATTTATTTTATAATGATAATATTCCCTATGACATTTATTGATGGAACAATATTCTTAGTTTCTGTTTCAGAAATAATGTTGTTTTCTTTTCTTTAAAGCATTCCAAAATCTTCCCATCTGATCCATATATGAGTTTTAAACTTAAGAGACGCTAAATGACTTACCCTAGGTCACAAAATTGCTCAGTAATGGAGCAAGATTAAGAACCCAGGTGTTCTAAATCCCTAGCCATTAAAAGGGCAATATGACACATTATATTTCAAAACCCAAAATAAAAATGAGGGAAAAAAGTTAATACTAATCTTTGATAAGATTTTAATTAATGATCTATAGTGCTAAATCACAAGTTTTATATATAGAGAGAGAGAAAGATAAACTTTGTCAACCTTAGTAAAACTGTATTTATTCCTGAAAGAAAACGAGGTCACATTTACTCCAGTATTCAGATAAACTTAATAGGCCTAATGTTTAGTTCTAAAGTTTGTTTTTGTTTTTAATATCATAGCACATGTTATACCCCCTGTGGAAAAAATACAATATTTGAAACTAATTACTTGATACACTTTAAGGACCTTTTGAGTTTGGTCAATAAATACTACAAAACTCAAATCTGATCATTAGCAATTGTGCCCAAACCACTTTTATTCATGGCATTGCTTGTAGTTTATCTGATCATAATCTGTAGGAAAAAGATGCTAGTAAAACCCAACATGAATACAACTGTTATAATATGTAAGTAAATTGAGATGTTTCTTAATATGAAGCTGGATTATACCTATAAGTAGGGCTCCAGAATTTTTCGTAACTTATTTGTGCTATTTCAAATTTTATCATTTGTGCTGCATAGTTATTTTCATCTGAAATAGTAACAACTTGATTTACAGATTTAACAAGTAGTGTTTTCATCTACACAGTCATTTCTCTTCTAGAATACGCCAGGTTCCATTATTTTCTCAAACATGTTTCCAGGGTAAATGGAAATTCTTAATGTAAATTTAATTGACAATTCATTTGTGAGTTGACAGACAAGTATTATTGACCCCAAGGCTTAAATGAAAAATAATTATGATAATAATAATAATAGTGATATTTATTAAGTGTTTACTTTATACCAAGATCTATACTAAGCACTGAGGTAGATACGAGATAATAGGATCAGACATAGTCCCTGTCCCTCATGGGGTTCACAGTCTAGAGGCAGGGGGGAATAGGTATTTAATCTCCATTTTGCAGACGAGGAAACTGAGGTACAAGTGACATTCCCAAGGTCATACAGCAAGCATGCGGTAAAGCCAAGACTAAAAACCAAGTCCTCTGACTCTCAGACTGATGCTCTTCCCACTAAGCAGTGCTAAGAAACTATTTATTAAATTGCATTTTCATAGAATCAATTGAAAATGGAAAACAGTTCATTGCATTACATTGCATACACAACTTGGCATTAAAACAAATATTCCAACCTCCTGATATAGCTTTGTTACAAAAATTATAGATAGTGCTTTATTTTGTCTCACCATAAAGTCTGTCTTCAGTTTAAGCCTTAAATCTCTTTTGTCTTTTCCATTGCATATGAACTATTATAATGATATCTACATTTCTGTGGACAGATTTCACAGTGCAAGGAGAGTTTAATTTTTGGAGTTGAATCTGGTTTGTCTTTAAATAATTAGAGAACTTCCAGTATTAGCTAGGCTAATAAAATAACTCAAACTCAACTAAGTGGGAGGCTCTCCACCATGTATACTGAATGAAAAATGAGGATAATCTTTAAAAGAAAATGATCACTCCACCCGAAAGTATCTGCAAAGCAAAACCAGTGTATCTTCCATCATGTACCTGATAACATGGTTAATACACTACAGTAACACAAAATATACTTAATATCATCATCAATGATATTTATGGAGTACTTACTGTGTGCAGAGCACTGAACTAAGATCTTGGGAGAATACAACAGAGTTGGTAGACATATTCCCTGCCCACAACATGTACAAAGTTCAGATGCATTAAAGAAAATCAAGGGTTCCAGGTTTGCTTGTTCACCCAATTTCTATTTCTCTGAAAGTTTTGCAATCTTTTGGGGAGCACCAAGTATCATTCCTCCACTGACCAACCAACCTGATAATAATAATTAATAACAACTATGGTATTTGTTAAGCACTTACTATGTGCCAGGCACTGATAAGACAGAGTATCCTGAGGCTTTGCTTCAAGTTAACTGTGTGCAGCTAAACATGTCGGTTATGTCAAATTGTTCTCTACATCAGGGAACAGATCTATTCCAAAATTAGAATGCCGCATAATGCAAATAAGGATACGTGCAAAAAGTTGGGAGGTCTCTGACGCCAACAGGACTCTGAATGACAACTGTAATGATAGAGCTCTACACAGATTAGATCCAGAGTTTTTGGGGCCAGGTCCTGCCCGAATATGTAAGCTTGATAAAGTTCAGGAGCCAATCTGTCCAAGCTATAACAATCCCAGAGGCTTAAGGGCAATTTCTCAAAGAGCCCCTTTTAATGACTATCTGGATATTCTAGGCTCACACGTACCACCAAGCAGTTTGAGCAGGTGTGCAATATGCACACGGCAGCAACTGATGGCACTTGAGAATTCTGGACATTGAAACACAAGTGCCATCACATATATTACACCAGACATGATGATCGCAAATGCACCATTCTGTGAACATGCACCGTGTTTGTGAACCTGGAGCATTTCTCCAGGGAGATTCTCTGACCCTCCCCCAACTTCCAACTATTATCAGAGCTACTGTTTTCCCTTCCCAGATTCTGGTGAATTTGCTCCTAAGCTGACGACTGTATGCTCCTCATGGACAAGGATTCCATTTGAATGCTGCATTGAACTTTCCCAAGAGCCTAGTATGTGCTCTGCCCATAGTTAGGGATCAGTAAACACCATTGCTTGATTAATTGATTTATTTACATCCCCTATTATTGAACTCAACAATTTTTTCTTTTTCCTACAAGAAAAGCTAAGGTTTTCACCACAAAAAGTAGCGTTGTTTTGATAGAAGTTGGGGTGCTGTCAGGTGAAAGTATTTGGAAGCCATTACACTAAGGGAAAATAACATCGAACATGGCAGCCAGAACTGACGTGGAGTGAGACCTACATTTCCTTGAGGCCCTGACACATTCTACTCCAAGGCAACCAAATGTGGAGGAATGTGACGACAACTTTACAAAAAATGTTTTTGTAAAGGTTGATGACGACTACCTACCTATATGAGAAATGAGGATAAAGGCATAAACAAATTTTTTCAACTAGAATCTTTAAAAACTACAAATTCAATTTTTTCTGTTTGCTTTTTAATGGTATTTGCTAAGAGTTTACTATATACCAGGCACTCTACTAAGCAGTAGATACAAGCTAATCAGGTTGGACACAGTCCATGTGCCAAAAGGAGCTCACAAACTGAAGTTAAGTGATTTACCCAATGTCAAACGGCAGGCAAGTGATGGAGCCGAGACTAGAACGTTAATTAGAATTAATGAGTTTAGTGTAACAATTCCTGAAGGAATGAAAAAATCATTTAAAAACTCTTTAGTTTTCATTCAAAATTTAATTATTTTATTTTTATAATCCCAAATTCCTTGTATTATCTGGGCAAAGAGGCTTGAAAATCCAATGTGATATTATAATAAGATTTTTCCAAAGTAATAATAATAATAATGAGGGCATTTGTTAAGCACTTACTATGTGCCAAGCACTGTTCTAAGCGCTGGGGGGGATACAAGATGATCAGGTTGTCCCACGTGGGGCTCACAGTCTTAATTCCCATTTTACAGATGAGATCACTGAGACCCAGAGTCGTTAAGTGACTTGCCCAAAGTCACACAGCTAACAAGTGGAGGAGCTGTAATCAGAACCCATGACCTCTGGCTCTCAAGCCCGTGCTCTTTCCACTGAGCCATGCTGCTTCTCTAATAATAGACTGCTCAGAAGTTGATTTTTAAAATACCTTCCTAATTCTTCCTCATTTCTTGTTTCTGATCTTTTTTTGAACTTGAGTCACATTATGGGGTTAGGTTATGAAGAAATAAAAAATGTCCATGATACCTATAGTGACGTTTTCAGGAATTCTTTAATAACCCAAATAATGGCCAAATTCAGTAAGGTTATATTAAATTATATATAAAGTGATTTATGGAGTTAGAAGGCAAAAGGCAGACTTTAGATAATCTAAAATGAAGTGTCCAGAAAAAAAACAAAAACAGAACGAAACAAACATTAGATGGCTGGATCGCAGCATGTCTTACTACATGATCCAGAAAGCAATAGGGTAGGTTGCCTACATTACCCAAAGTAGTTGTCTTTTCTGCCAGGGTGGAAAGTTACACTCATCTCTGGGGAAGAGCTGAGTGCGTATAATTACTCAGAGGCCAAACTTATCTCTGTTGGCTGCTCTCTGAAACTACCTGCATGTGTTTCTGCCAGGAGAATATCTGGCCTTTCTTTGTTCTGTGACCTGTGATGAGTTTTTCTCTCTCTGCTTAACTAATAACTGTGGTAAAATAGGTCAGAGACAAAGACTGCTCTTTTGGGATATGTGATTCCATCCCCTTTCCCAAGAAAAAGCTTTAACGTAAAGTGTATTTGTAGTCTGAGCCCAAGATGCACAGTTTCAAATTTGGATGGTTTTAACTAATGGATCCTTTTCTCCAAATGTAATATTGATTAAAAATTGGCCTTGGCTACTATTCTGCTGGGACTCCATTTCTGCCACGCTTACCAGAGCATTTGTAAAACTTTAGTTCGAACCTAGGCAGACTGTCTATTCACTTGATTCTCTGGATTGCATTTGGTGCAAGAGGGTTAATCAGTTCATATAAAAGTGCCCCATTCTCTTGAACCATGTGAACTTACAAAATCCCCATAACGCACAATTCAAAAAACATTTGGCATTGAGTCTATTTTAGTAGAATACCATACAAATGGACTACTAAAAATTTCACCCACAGTACTATGTTTCACTTCACTTCTCAATAAAAGTCACAAATACTGCTGCAAAATATTACATTCATTTTAAAATCCCTTCATGCTATTAATCCCATAATGTTGTATAAAATTTTGAAAGCTGATGTAGTGTGCAAAAAATTAGGTTTACTTCATGGGTTATAAATTAGTTAACATTTTTGTATCAAGAATGAAAAATATTCATCTTCCTGTAACAGAAAAGGGAACTATATTGTAATATTTGGAGTGTCTGTCTCCTGCTAGATTGTAAACTTTAAGAGGGAAGTGATCAAGTCTATTAACTTCTCTGTACTTTCCCAGTGCTTAATACCATGCGCTCTACAGAGTGAGCACTCTATAAATATTGATTTATACCCATCACTGGTAAGTATTTCTTAATACCAGGTGACAAAAATCAAACACCATTATTCATCATATTGAAATAAATTTGACACCATGAAACTTCAGTGTTCAAGAATTTCAAAAAAATTCAAGAATCCATCCACTAAAAGCAAATTGACAGTCTAGAATAGTGTCATTTTGCCATCCACTTTAGGTCATGGTGAAAATTGGTCTTTCTTAGCTCAAACTAAGATTGTTTTGTATATCAAAAGGAAAACAGTTCCCAAAGATACTAGTTCTCAATAAGCAGAATCTCAATAACTGCCTTTCTCCAATGAAATTCTCCTGGAACCATTGGCAGTAGTGTTCTAGTTATTTGAAGTACTGATGAAGGAAGCACAAGAAAGATAGCAATGTTATACATTTGAAATGACCTAAATCATGACAAGCTTCACAGATTAAAATTGCATCAGACACAAAAGGAAATTAGTAAAGCAAGGCCTCTGGGAGGCACGGGTGATTTAAGGTTCCACTAAACATTTCTCTAGTTCATAAACTAAAACATACTAAGGTTCCACTGTGTCACACACACATATTTATATACACACCTCAAAACACTTAAAACTCATTTTCACAGTAGAATCAACAGACATGGAGAGATAAATGACATCCCATAATCACCCTGTATTGAGCTAATATCTTTGTCAGAATGAAGTTTCTTAAGGATTTTCTCAATATTGCCATCTTGCTTCTTCAGGAAGATCTGCTGATTGTTCACAAGATCTGCCACACTAGTGGCATACCAGAGACAATTTTTGCCCTGGCTATTCCCATACTTAAAACTGGTAGCCAGCAGGACTCAAAGTATGTCAGACTAGAGCCAAAGATTGTTTTCTAGCTCCATCCATTGGCCATGGCTTGGAAGGAATATGTGCATAACCTCACACATGAAGATGTCCATTCAATCATATTTACTGAACACTTACTGTGTGCATACAGTGTTTTGACCCCAATTCACCCAGCTTGTATGAACGTGCCTGCATTGGGGCCAAGCTCTCCAATATCTCAGGTGGCAATACTCTAGGAGTCCCGACTCATTCACTCATTCATTCGTATTTATTGAGTGCTTACTGTGTGCAAAGCACTGTAGTAAGCACTTGGGAAGTACAAGCTGACTCCCTTGATAACCCCCAGGCTCATCTCACCCACGACTTTGGCAGCAGATGATGTGATGATGCTACCATGTTTATACAAGCACTTATCCTATCCTGCTATATCAGCCTCCTAGCTGACTTTCCTGTCTCCCCCCACTGCAGCCCATCTACTGCCTGGATCATTTTTCTATAAAAATGTTCAATCCATGTTTCCCCACTCCTCAATAATCTCCAGTGGTTGCCCATCCACTTCTGCATCAAACAGAAACTCCTTACAATCCATTTTAAAGCACTCATTCACTTTGGCCCTTCCTTACTGTTTCTCACCTACGACAAGTACCTCAACTTACTCACTCCTCTAATGCCAACCTACTCACTGTACATCAATCTCATCTATCTCTCCGCCAACCTCTCACCCCATCCTGCTTCTGGCCAGGAACACCCTCCCTCTTCATAGCCAACAACTATTCTCCCCCACCTTCAAAGCCTTATTGAAGGCACATCTCCTCCAAGAGGTCTAAGCCCTCTTTTCCTTTTCTCCCACTCCCTTCTGCGTTGCCCTGACTTGTTCCCTCTATTAATCCCCCGACAGCCCCACAGCACTTATATACATAGCATTGTGGGCAGGAAATGTAACTGTTATATTGTACTCTGCCCAGTGCTTAGAACAGTGCCCAACACAAAGAAGGCACTCAATAAACACAATTGAATGACTGACTGATTGTGAAGAACAGGACTGCCGCTTTCCTCAGTTTTGGAATGCAGGGTAAAATGAGATTAGCAGATGGGAAGGGTGTAAAGCAGGAGAGAGTGAGGTCACTGAGCTGTGCTGAGTGAATTCCCCAGGCAGCATTTCCCTAATGTTGAAAACTGTTGACTTATTAATCAATTTTTGTGACTGTTTCCCCAATTTGTCTCGAGATCTTTCTGTTCATACATCATTTCAAATTAGCTTGTCTTGCTCTATTACCCAGGTGCCCCCACTGAGGATTTTGTTTTGTACTTGTTTTCTAATTCTTATCAGCGTGGCTCAGTGGAAAGAGCACAGGCTTGGGAGTCAGAGGACAACAATCCCAGCTCCGCCACGGTTCGGCTGTGTGACTTTGGGCAAGTCACTTAACTTCTCTGCGCCTCAGTTACATCATCTGTAAAATGGGGATTAAGATTGCGAGCCCCACGTGGGACAACCTGATCACCTTGTATCCCCCCAGTGCTTAGAACAGTGCTTTGCACATAACGTTTAACAAATACCATCATTATTACTATTATTATCAGTACTTAGTACAACACTTTGAAAAAAGAAGGTGCTTGGTAAATACTGTTGATGATGGCCCTTTCATCATCATCATTATCATGATCAATAGTGTTCATTAAATGCTTAGTGTGCAGAAGACTGTATTAAGTGCTTGGGAAAGAACAATGCAACAAAGTTGGTAGGTACATTACCTGCTTCCATCAACCACATATATTAATCAATGAACTTATGCTCAACCTCAACACAGATATGCTGGTTGAGACACAGGGGGAGAATGAATGACAACACGATACCCAAATGCTGCCATATGGTTAACTAAAATTGGGAAACTGTAAACTCCTTATGGGCAGGAATCATGTCTACCAAATCTGTTGTATTGTACTTTCCCAAGTGCTAAGTCCTCTGATCACAGTAAGCACTCAATAAATTTAACTGATAGATTGAAACTGAAAGCAAAGAGGATGAATAAATATTTTAAGCAGCAGGTAAAACAAAGCCTCAAATCACACACTATTGCTGCTGAAAACTGGGAGTCAATTACAAAGGATCAACCAGCATGGAATACTGCAATCAAGAAAGGAGCACTTATTGGGTGCAAAACTAAATGATACTAAATGCTTGGGAAAGTACAGTACAGCAAAATTGGTAATCATGTTCTCTGCCCAGCAGGAAGCTTACAGCTTATTTTGTACAAGTTGATTAAAAAAAACTTCAAAAGACGAACAAACACAGGGCATTCTGTACTTTCAAAAAATCACTTCTCCATCAATCTTTGTAAAGACATCTAAATTAGAACATTGAGATGAAATTAGCTCCAATAAGAAGTTAACACACATGTATCAGTGTGTGTGCGTGTGTGTGTTTATCTTATAGATGTTATATATGGGTACATATGTGTAATTCATAGATATATGTATGGTATATATGTATATATGGATCTCTTTGCCAAGTGAGACCTTTTGTCTCTTATGCAACATAACTTTGATGCATATAGACTTCACATTCCAATAATTTCATATACAGTTTTCATTGATCCTTGCTTTTGCTTTCATCTAATTGATATGCACTTAACTGGAATAAACTGCTTCTCCCTCAATAAGTAAACTCTAAATACTCAAACTGTGGAACCAGACTTTAAGTTCCCTCTGGACTGTAAAATCCTTATGGGCAGTGAATGTGTCTACCCACTCTGGTGTATTGTACTTTCACAGGCACTTAGTACAGTGCTCTGCACACAGTAAATGCTCAATAGATACCTTAATTGATTGAGTGATATAACTGGTTTCACTTCATGCAAAATTGCATGCTGCAGTTGTTCGTAAGAAAATTATGGTGGGCAGAAGAATTGAACTTCTTAGCTTTCAGAATTAAAATGATGGATACAATAAACTGATAAATAGCTTCAAGAAAAGATTTATGTCTTTTGTGAAACTAGGGTATAACCCATTTTCAACAGAGCTATTCTTGCCAACACACTGATATGAAAAGGTCAAGCAATTAATCCTTCCTCTTCTTCTATATATAAACAACTGCACTGAAGCTCTCTTTATTCTCTGTTCCCAAACACTTCCTCAACTACAGACCTTTTCATCATTTACAAAGGGCACCTTATTCACTGTGACTCTCCACTAGGCATCACTGTTGTCCTTATTTATCCCGGAACATCAGCAGCTCTAAGAACTCAAAAGACAAGGGGTCAAGTCATCTATCATCTTTGGACCTATCATCTTTGCCACAATCTCCCCATCTTGCTAAAACAATACTGCTGATATTCTCTCTACGGAATGCTTGAAAGCTGTCTAAAATAAATACTTAAAAGCTTGCAATCACTTCCTCTCAAAATTCAGTTTCAGGCCCAAACTCTCCTCTGATACTGGGACTCTAGTTCTGCTTCTATATTCTATATTCTACTTGATATGCCAAAAATATTACTCCATCCCATCTCCTTCTTACATATTCTTCTATTCCTTTCCTCACTCACTGTTTCTGTACCTATGTAAAAGAACTTCCTACTCAAGGTCCTCTTACCCACTACCCTGAAAAACTGCACATTTTGTGGTAAAATCACATCTACCATTCAGCTCAATTCTGATTTTCCAAGTTCCTGAGGGTTCAGCAAAGTGACTCTGGTAGTCACAGAGGAGAAAACCACATTGTTCTCTAGACTGTGAGCTTCTGGTGGACATGAAATGTGTCTTCCAACCCAGTTCTATTCTCTACCAAGTGCTTAGTACAGTGGTCTACGAAGGGAGCTACTAGTTTTCTCCCTCTTCAACTTTTTCTATATGAAAAGATATTTAACCTGCTAAAAACATGGCATAGGTTTCCTAGCCCAGGAAGTATGTACCTTTAAATATTGTTTATAGATGATAAAATTTGAAAATGGTGGTGCCAGAATGCAGTTAGTGCTCAAAAGATACTATTGACTGATTTCTCCCTTTTTTTTTTCCATTAGATGAAGGCACATGCCAGCTTCACTACCTGGAGATAGCAGTTTGCCCTTCCCCACATTTCATTTTCTCCCAACAAGCAATTTAGCCACTTAGAGGATTATTGCAAAGAATGCAGAGGAGTGGCAGCCTCTGTTAGAGATCTGCTTATTATCTGTGTAATTCTCTCCTTATGAAAATAATATTTTTATACAGTGCAAAATCTGAGATCCTTTAAATCAAATGAATCTTCCCATAATGTGCAACCTATATAATTGTGAAGCCATTGTTAACAAAAATATATATTTAATATTAAGAAGCCAATATTCCTAAGATCTTGGGTTACTAGATTTAGCATTTTTTCAATTTTCAACATTAAAATATGGCTTTTATATATGAATGTGTATTTATGCCCCATCTTTATGTAAATAACTAATGCATAAATCATGTAAAGATATCTGAATGTATGACTACATAGATGCATATTAACCACACTCCCGCAAAACACAGTTAACTTTTGAATTTAAGAGAGTTTCTATAAAGACTGGGACTTTCAAGAGAAAAGTAATTTTACATTCATTACCACACACTTTGGTCTCACACTCTGTCACATACCCTGTCCCGCTTTTGTACAATCATATACCTTGCTCTGCTTCCCATTTAGGTCAACTAATGGTGCCTACTCAGTAAATCCCCTGGAAACAAGCTGCACTGGTTGCGGGGGGCCATGGTGGGGGGAACAAAAACAACCCTGGACTTTGACAATCCCAGACTAGCTGTTTGGAAAGCATAAGCCTATGACTACTTAAAGTCTCAACCGCAAGAGCTCACTGTCCATGACCTCCTTGAGGGCAGAGATCATGTCTACCAGTTCTATGGTACTCTTCCAAGTGCCTAGTACAGTCCTTTGAAATTGGTACACACTCAATACATACCACTGACTGATTGATTGATTGGGGAAGAGAAGGAGAGCAGTAGAGACAAAGACGCCTGTGTTGCCAGTTTGAAGAGTTGCTTCTATAATCAGATATTTTCTCGGAGCCCACTGTTTTCAGATACAAAATAATTCCCAAACTTCCCCTCCATTTCACATCAACAACTATTTGTTTTTGCACACATATTTGCACATATGCATATTTACAATATAAATGTATTTACATAAAGAAAACTGGACAGTTCAAAATTAAATGAGATACAGAATAAATGTGCTATTAATTGAAAACAAAACTTTACAAACCAAGTGAACACAGGTTACCATAGCTTTCATCATGAATGCTACTTTTATCAATTTGTGTCAAAAATAAAATTACATTGGATTTAATATGTTTAATAGTGATAGGGTAAAAATGTTATTTATAGGGTGATTTGGTTAGCTGTGAAGACTGAGTTTGTTTAAAAACTATACATAATTATGTTCTTAAATACTAGCATACATTCTTATTCCTTTTGTAGCTTCAATTTACACTGTTTTTTCAATACATAATTAACAGTTTGGGTTTGGTTCCTCAATAAGACAAGAAAATTTACACTTTAAAATATAGCCCAAATTGGAGTAGAGGGAATCAGGGAATAATTGTGTGTAGGCACACATACACCCCACCACCAGCCACCCCTCCCAAGGCCCCAAGGAACAATTACAATAATACTAACAAAAATGAGCTAAAGTTATTAAGCCGACTAATTTGTATTCCTATTGCAAACTACTTTCTCTAATCAAGGCTAGAAAAAATAGCGCAGAAAACTAATCTAAAAGAGCTCTTTAAACTAAAAATTTCACACCAACATGAAAAAATGAGGTACAACAAGCACACACTCATTACAAAAGCATGAAATGCAATGCCTTTAGAGTTTCATGCTTTCAGGTGGTTTTCCAAACCCTAACAAACCTGTCTCAGATTGGAGTTTCTTTTTCGGCAATGGTTTGTCATCAGTTATTGTACCATTCGCCTGTTTCTGCTGGTCCTCCCATGTAACTTCTAGCATAAACCAAAAGAAATCAGAACTTGTCAGAAATGAAGTAACTTATGAACAAAATACCTACCAACATTTAGGGGAGGTAATTCAAACATATCTCAGCTTAATTTCAGTTTCATTTAAATTTAAATACATAAAAAAGAAAATCTTAATTTTCAAATAATCTCCTAAACACTTTGACTGCATTTGGCTACAGTTATCATTCTGAATAGAGACGATTCAGTGTTTATAGCATAAAGATGTCTATGATTTATTTTCAAAGTTTGATGCATTTAATCTATTAGGTACCTCGTTACTGCTTCAATTTCCAAAAATAAATGGAAAAAACACTAACAAAATTTGTTTGCTTACATAACCAACATTTAAAATAAAACAGGAACACATTTAAAGACACAAAATATTCACTTGACAATTTCTTTTAAAGCATTTATTAGCATAGATTGTTCATATTACATTTGAAAGTAGAATAAATACATTTTCATTATAAAGAATAATCTCTGAATCTACATTAAAATGTTAGTGCATTAGTAACTCCAATAACCCAATTAATGGAAAAAATAAAATGCTAACCCTGAGGTTAATGACTTTTCAAATGAACTTAATATCCATGAAACAATGAAAATTTTAGCATAAATGGAAAAGGCACTTCCAGAACATTCTGCTTAATACAGTGCTCTGCAGACAATAAGTGATCAATAAATACCATCGATTGTTAGATTTCATATAGATGTTAGTTCAAAGATTTGCGATTTTGGATACACTCGACTAAAGGCCACACCACTCCTCTCCACACTTTGGAAATGCAGCGCAATTGACCTGAAATCAAACTGCCAAAGACAATCAAGATCTAGAATTCTATAAGTCACATAATTGAACTAGAAAGGACTTTCTAGCAGTAATGTGCATTTGGATATTTTCTATGCATATGAATATTTTTTATTTGCATATTCTATTCTTCGCCCTGCTTACAAATGTTGGAAATAATGCTTTGTCTGTCTCCATTCTACTATCAACTCTGTAAGTTCATCACTGGTCTGACGCATGGAATAGAAGCTACCCCATCTCTTGCTCTTCCCTTCTGCAGCTGGAGGATGAGATAATTGATATTCCAATACCAAAAGGACCACTTGGGCCTGCTGCAACTCTGGGATTATTATTATTATCATTATTATTATATCATTATAATAATGATAACGGTATTGTGCCAGGCACTGTTGTCAGTTGTTACCAGTTGCCAAGGAGGCTGTAACTCTTTCTCTAGCCACAGTGCTATATTGGGAGCAGCATGGCTTAGTGGAAAGAGCACAGCCTTGGGAGTCAGAGGACATGGGTTCTAATCCCAGTTCCACCACTTGTCTGCTTTGTGACCTTGGGAAAGCCACTTAATTTCTCTCAGCCTCAGTTACATCATCTGTAAAAATGGGGATAAAGACCGGGAGCCCCATGTGGGACAACCTGATTACCTTGTATCCTTCCCAGCTCTTAGAATAGTGGTTGGCATATAATAAGCGCTTAACAACTACCATCATTATTATTATTATTATTATTATTGTCTCATTCTACTTATCATTCCCACTTTCTTTTATATTGTTTTGGTGTTTAGATTGATATTTCTCTCTTCATAGGTCTGTCCTCCACTTCCCCTCATTTTTGGACTGTAAACCCTCTTGGTGGGCAAGGGATCACATCTAATTCTTAGTATTTTTTTTCCCAGGAGTAATGTAGTGCTTTGCATTTAGTTGACCTGAGAGGACCTAGCATGTTCTAGGTCCTTTTAAAAATATGGAAATCAACAACAAGTAACAGTATAATAGAGAAGCAGCATGGCTCAGTGGAAAGAGCATGGGCTTAGGAGTCAGAGGTCATGGGTTCAAATCCTGGCTCAGCCATTGTCAGCGGTGTGACTTTGGGCAAGTCACTTAACTTCTCTGTGCCTCAATTACCTCATCTGTAAAATAGGGATTAAGATTGTAAACCCCACGTGGGACAACAAGGTCACCTTGTAACCTCCCCAGCACTTAGAACAGTGCTTTGCACAAAGTGCTTAATAAATGCCATTATTATTATTATTATCATCATCATCATCATCATCATCATATCTGACATAATCCCTGTCTCCATAGGACTTAAAGTTTCACGGGGAGGAAGAGCAAGTATTTAATCCCCATTTTACAGAAGAGAAAACTGAGGCAAAGAGCAGTTAAGTGACTTACCCAAGATCATATAAAAGACAAGGGACGGAGCCAGGATTCAGTGGCAGAGATGCCCTCCACTGCTACTCAGCTCCCCATTAATCAACCAATGGTATTTATTGAGCACTTACTATGTGCAGAGTACTGTGCTAAGCATTTGGGAAATCACACTAAAATACAATTCACCCAACTTGTTTACCTGTGGGCTCCAGTTCCCTAAACTCTCCTCACCTCTCCTACTCTGAGAATCACAGGCCCCAGGATCTAAGATATGAGAGGATGGAGGCGACTCACCAGAGCAGACGGCCACAGAAGGTCAGGTGAAGTATCAAACCCAGGCTGTACCAGCCTCTTTGGGTGTCCTTCACCCTCCCACCTAGATCTCCTGAAAACCTAACAATTTCCCAATCTCCATCAGAGGAGTCCAGAGTCAAGGAAACTGGGGATAAAGGGCACACTAAAGTAGATCTTGGTATGGATGGGAATATTGGTTAGTGAACAGAGCATGGTGAAAGTAGTAATAGGAATTATAGCATTAATAATAATAATGATGGTATTTGCCAACTGCTCACTATGTGCCAAGCACTGTTCTAAGCACTGGGGTAGAAACAAGGTAAACAGGTTGTCCCACATGGGGCTCACAGTCTTAATTCCCATTTTACAGATGAGGTAACAGACACAGAGAAATGAAGTGACTTGCCCAAAGTCACACAGCTGACAAGTGAAGGGGCCAGGATTAGAACCCATGACCTCTGACTCCCAAGCCCATGCTCTTTTTACTAAGCCATGCTGCTTCTCAATGGTTCTCAGTAGAATTTATTGAACATCCACTGGGTATATGATACTGGACTAAGCACTTCGAAGTACAAAACTGGCACATTCCCTGCCCCTAAGGAGCTGAACATTGTAATGGGGCTGGGAAGTTCTGACTCCACAGTTCCACGATTTCCCCATCTTCCCATGACTACCTTCAACTCCACTTCCTTACTTCCTGTTCCAATTTAGGAAAATGATAATTTTGGAGAAAGGAATGAATTTGCAATTGTCAGTGGACTAGAACAGTATACAGGAAGTTGTTCTACTCCCTGGGTCCCCAGTAGTGGACGATTTGTGGTTTGGAATTAGATCTTGTCCCCAATTCCATATTCTCATCATTCCACAGTTTGGGAGCTAGGGAAATTGGAGCTAGTCACTTTACACCCCCTATAGAACTTAGGAGAGGATAGAATGATGCTCATCTCTTGTCCCAGTAGCTAACTGGCTGAAAACAAGGAGTCATTCCCTAAGGATTGCACAAAACTGTGTGCAGTCATACCTATGATACTGGCCTAATAATATGATTATGGAGAATCATGTCTGTCCAACTTACTACTGTGAAGTGGCTTATACACTGGGAACAGTAAAAGTGAGAGAATTGTTCTTTGTGTTCAAAGATGCAAGTGCTGATGGTGAGTTAACATCTACGTACATGAAACACTGAAAGAGAGCTCTTGCTTGCACAGTATGCCCATGAAAATACGGTGGTTGAACTTTCTGTCTCCTCACCATTTGGAGTGAATATTCCTTCTCTGATTTGTGCTGCTTGCACACAAACGGTGCTGTCAAATGGTAGTCAATCAATCAGTCGTATTTACTGAATCCTTACTGCGTGCAAAGCAGACAACAAGGGGTCACACTGGGGCTGAATGTGTTTCCCATGACTTCTGCTTAGAATCAGGAAGAGGATGAGAGAAATGTGTGCTCCGCAACTAGCAGTTATTTTTGTAGTAGTGGTGATGGGCCATGATAAGTTAACTGCCTACTCTCACCCAATATCCCTGTGGTCAGGGGCATACATTGAAAGATAGCTGGGAGAAGTATCCCAGAACAGGAGAACTCTGAGAAACTTTATTAGCAGTAGCTAAGGCTGTGCCCTTATCCAATTTTTTTTTCCATTTTGAGGGTGACTTTAAAGTGGTTTTGGAGAGACGGAGGGAAAGGGGAGTGGTCTTGTCCTCTCTCTTGTGAAAGCCAGGTAAAGGGCAAAAAACAAACCATACATAAATATTATCCACACACACACACACACACACACACACACACACACACACACACACTGTGTACTTTGCACAACTAGGTGGGCAGGATAGCTTTCAGAAAAATCTTGGAAATATGAGTGATTCTTTTCATTCAACTGTGATACATTTTAAAAATATGTACTAACTTCCTAGATTACCCTTAGAACTGTTTAAAGATTATAATATTGGTTCTCTTGATAGCATAGTGAGGACAGTTTCCAAAAGTATTTACTGATAATCTCTAAACATTCCTCTATCATTTTCCTATGTTACTCAGTAGAAAATACAAAAAGAAATATGAATCGACCTAGGAATCATCATCAACTATATTTATTAAGAAACAGTGTGGCTGACTGGAAAGACTATGGGCCAGGAGTCAGAGAACCTGGGCTGTAATCCTGGCTCCACCACTGGTCTGCTGAGTGACCTTGGGCAAGTCACTTAACTTCTCTCTGCCTCAGTTACCTCATCTGTAAAATGGGGATTCAGACTGTAAACCTTATGTGGGATATGGACTGAGTCTGACCTGGTTATGTTGTATCTACTCCAGTGCTTAGTACAGTGCCTGACACATATTGTACATCATTCATTTATATTAATGTCTGACTCCCACATAGACTGTAAGTCTGTTGTTGGCAGGGAGGGTATTTGCCAACTCTGTTGTATACTCTCCCAAGCACTTAGTACAGTGCTCTGGATGTAGTAAGTGTTCAATAAGTAGCACTGATGATGATAGTAAGAGCTTAATAAATACCATATTTAAAAAATAGTCCAAACAGAGATGACTGTTGGTTACATGACTGCAGGTCATCAATTAGTATCCATCATCTAGCTAAGGCCTGAGAAGGTGGCCAACCCAGGGAAAAATGGAACAATGGCAAGAAGCTGGGGAGAAGCCAGACTTTCCACACTGGGGTTTTTAATCACCCCTACTACTTTATCTACCCTAAGCTCCCCAAGACTCCTTTAGGGCCGGGAACACATCTCCCAACTCTGTTATACTGTACTCCCCCAAGTGCTTAGTACAGTGCTCTGCACACAGTAAGCACTCAGTAAATACCATTGATTAATTGCTTCCCTCAGCTACTGTGGCTCCTGTCTACCCACAGAGAGTTAGGTATTATCTCAAGATGATATATTATAAAGGTTTGAAACCTTTTGGAGTGACTGGTTAACAAGCTGGGAGAATGGGCCATGGGGGTGTTATTTAAAACTGCTACGGGTACTTCAAGATCATATGCAGATAAGATGTGGCATGTCCATTGTTGGGTAGGGACCGTCTCTATATGTTGCCGATTTGTACTTCCCAATTGCTTAGTACAGTGCTCTGCACACAGCAAGCGCTCATTAATACTATTGAATGAATGAATGACTATAGCAATAGTGTGAAATCCAATTTAAAGCATCAATACACAGCAAACCATGATAATTAAAGTCCTACTTAGAGAATTCTCATCCTTATTGTATTGCCATGTTATACTGACTTAATAGTATGACTATTTTTTGGTTGTTTCTTAATCTGGGAATATTTCTCTACAAATTTCTGAATCATTTGCAGTACAAAATAATTAATTTATGAAGACAAAGTTGATTAGTAAAAAGCAAGAAAACCCAATCAATTCTACTCTAAGGAACTTTTAGGCCTTTCACTACATTGGAAAAGTAATGCTCAAAAGCAAAATAGTAGTTTGTTTACATCTTCCCTTTTTAATTTGCATTACAATGGTAATGAAACTATGTTACAGAACCTAGATCAAAACTCTCACAATTTCAATATTCAATCAGTGGTATTTATGTGCAGGGCACTGTCCTAAGCACTTGGGAGAATATGATACAATACAGATGGTAAACATGTTCCCTGCCCATAAGGAGCTTACAGTTTATAAGCAGAGACAGACATTAAAATAAATTGTGGTTATGTACATAAGACAGCTTTACTGTTTCCAGTATTATTTCCCTCAACAAATTCCACAACCTCTATAAAACTCATATTTTCTTCCTAATGCCCTGTAATGTATCTCCATGATGATTTCCCATCATCTATATTTTGTCCCATCAGTTAGAAGGATCATTACCAAGTTGTATAGTGCCACTCAGAAGCAGTGTGGCTTAGTGGAAAGAGCACGGGCTTAGGAGTCAGAGGTCATGGGTTCTAATCCCTGCTCTGCCACTTGTCAGCTGTGTGGCTTTGGGCAAGTCACTTAACTCCTCTGTGCCTCAGTTACCTCATCTGTAAAATGGGGATTAAGAGAGTGAGCCCTACGTGGGACAACCTGATAACCTTGTATCTACCCCAGCTCTTAGAACAGTACTTGGCACATAGTAAGCACTTAAATACCATCATTATTACTATTATTATTATTATTATTACCTAGAACATCTCATTTTCCTTCACCCTTTCCCGGGCAGCAACCTTGTGTCTACACTAAATTTCTTATTGTTCTTTTCATTCAATTACTTTGTATTGCCAATTTATTGCTTTAAAAATGGTCAAAATTCACTGTCCTCAATCAAGTTGTAACTGACAATAGATTTAGGTTGGTAATTTTTCTCTTCTTCTTGCCCCCAAAATCATGAATATGTAACTTTGAGTATGATAAAGAACAGACAACATTATCTTAAATGTACAACACAGTGTGATAAACATTTGGGCATTAAAGCAATGGTCAATTCCCACTTAGAGACCAATCATTCAGTTTAAAAATCATAGCTTTCAATATTAACATCTATCTACCTAAGAATAAGCAGGAGAAACAAAATTTATTAATTTTGCTATACCATCCTCATTTACTGTCATTTCTTTTATAGTATATCTTTTTGCACAATTTGAATATAAGATGGTAGAAGTATTAAGGAACTTTCTTCACACAACATGAGTATGTTCTGGGTAAAACATAAACCAAAAGTTCATAAAAGTAGGGCTAAAGTAGGAAAAAAATGGTTGTGTATATGTGAGCTTTTGCCATAGCATTACTCTACTCAATCACAGTACTTTTTGTTTCTTTGTGTTCTTGTAACTCAACAAGTATTTAATAGAGTAAAATAATCATGAGTAAGGCCATAAACAATTTGCTTAGTAATAATAATAATAATTATAAAAATCAAGGCATTTGTTAAGCGCTTACTATGTGCTAGGCACTGTACTAAGTGCTGGGGGAGATACAAGGTAATCAGGTTGCCCCACATGGGGCTTACAGTCTCAATCCCCATTTTACAGATGAGGTAATTGAGTCACAGAGAAGTGAAGTGACATGTCCAAGGTCATACAACAGAAATAATGATGGCTTTCGTTAAGCGCTAAGTGCCAAGCACTGTTCTAAGTGCTGGGAAGGATACAAGGTAATCAGGGTGTCCCATATGGGGCTCACAGTCTTAATCCCCATTTTATAGATGAGGTAACTGAGGCACAGAGAAGTTAAGTGACTTGCCCAAAGAGCCGGAATTAGAACCCATGACCTCTGACTCCCAAGCCTGTGCTCTTTCCACTGAGCAACACTGTGGCTCTACACAAGTGGTGGAGCCAGGACTAGAACTCATGACAATGTGACTTCCGGCTCCATGCTCTATCCACTAAGTCACACTGCTTCATGTGGAGAAAGCAAAAAAAGGAATTGGATTGAAAACTGCCCAGGAGATATCTTTGAACAAGCTCCTTAGCTGCTGATTTACAATGAATAAACAGTGAGCATTACACATTTTGCCATAACACAGGGTACTGTGTTATGAGCCCGTTGTTGGGTAGGGACCACCTCTATACGTTGCCGACTTGTACTTCCCAAGCACTTAGTACAGTGCTCTGCCCACAGTAAGTGCTCAATAAATATGATTGAATGAATGAATGAAATATATTGAGAGTCTTCTAAGGAAACTCTAGTAGGTGTTACGAACCCCTTATAAAAGAAGTAGGAGACTGAACTCTTAATGTTAAGGTGTGCACAATCTAAAGGAAGGAGGGAAAAATAATTAAAAAAAAAAACTAATGACAGCTGAATGGAAATAAACTTAATGTTACGAGGGCTTTTGGAAGAAATTGGAGGACCTGGATGGAAGGAAGATATTTGTGGAAGTTGTGGGCAGGGAATGTGCCCATTTATTGTTGTACTCTCCTGAATACTTAGTACAGTGCTCTGCACACTGTGAGTACTCACTAAATATGATTGAATGAATGAATGGTAATTATTGGTAATTATGAATAGTTACCATAATTATGGTAATCAAGCACTTAGTACAGTGCACTGCACACAGTAAGCACTCAATAAATATGATTAAATACAATTGAATGAATAATAATGATGATAATGATAATAATAATGATAATATCAATGATAATATAATTATAGTGGTATTCATTAAACCGATAATATGGGCCAGTCATTGAAAAAGTACTGGGATACATAAAATGTAACAGAAGGTCAGACAGAGTCCCTGGCCCACAAGAGACTCACTAAGGGAGAGGGAGAACAGGTCCTGACTGCCTCTCTTACAAGATAAGGAAACTGAGGCACAAGAAGGTTAAGTGACTTGCCCAAACTCAAACAACAGGCAAGTGGCGGAGTCAAGATTAGAGTGTGCTGATTCTCAGACCTGTGATCCTTTCACTAGACCAAGCTGCTCCTTGAGTCTAAGGGCTGAAGTGGTGCAGAAGGGCTGACATGGCATCTGCAGGATACAATGTGGGCAAATTCTAATCTAATATAGTGTGATTAATCGGGGTAGACACCCTGGAGGAGGGAGATACAACATCAGAATAGCCACCAGAAGCAGCATGTCTAATGGATAGTGCACAGGCCTAGGAGTTAAAAGGAACTGGATTCTAATCCTGATCTGCCACTTGTCTGTTGTGCGACCTTGGGCAAGCCACTTAACTTCTCTGTGCCTCAGGTCCCTCATCTGTCAAATGGGGATTGAGACTGTGAGCCTCATGTGGGACAACGTGATTACCCTGTCTCTACCCCAGTGCTTAGAACAGCGCTTAAATACCATTATTATTATTATTATTATTATTACTATTATTATTATTATTACTACCCCAGCACTTAGAACAGTGCTTGGCACATAGTAAGTGCTTAACAAATACCAGAATCATTATTATAATTATTACCTACCCTAGAGCTTAGTACCATGCCTGGTATATGGTGAACACTCCACATACACTATACAAAAAAGCTTCAAATAAATTGTCCAGTTACCTAGGCCTTGTGAGGTCACAATTCCTGCACTAGGAAGAAGAAATAGGATGGGGTTAGTATAATCCATGAGATAAACAGTAACAAAGTTTAAACAGAATGTCTATCAAGTGGACACAGTGGCAGGTTAACCACTTCTCGAAGACTGAAGATCATCTCCTGAACTTTGAAGTCACTCCCCTAAACCATCAACACCAGTTTCTTCAAATGCAAAGAATTATAATACAGAGTCAGTGACTTGCATATATATATGTGTGTGTATATTCAATTCAACATTCAATTATATTTAATTCTACTGTTTGTGAATTTTCTATTTCTGTCTCTCCCATTATTCATTCATTCATTCAATCGTATTTATTGAACATTTACTGTGTGCAGAGCACTGTACTAAGCGTTTGGGAGAGTACAATACAACAATAAACAGACTCATTTTCCCTGCCCACAACAAGCTTACAGTTTAGAGATATAAGCTTCTTGTGGTCAGGGTACATACCTTGTGCATCTATTTGTAATAATAATAGTGGTATTTGTTAAATGCTTACTAGTACTTAACACTGTACTAAACCCTAGGATAGATACATGATAGCCAGGTTGGACACAATTCCCTTCTTACATGAGGCTTATAGTCTAAATGGGATAGAGAACAGGCATTGCATGCCCATTTTACAGATGAGAAAACTGAGGCAGAGAAAAGTGAAGTGACTTTCCCAAGGTCACACAGCAATCAAATGGAAAAGCCAGGATTAGAGCCCCGGTCCTCTGACTTGCAGGCCCGGCCTCTTTCCACTAGACCAGTAAGATGAACTGGGCTTTCAAAAGCCCCAAGCTCTGTTCTTCGGACCCATCACCCGTGCTCTATAAATTATGAACCTTGATACAAGTGTAGAAGTTCAAGTCATCTTTATGAATCAGGGAATGGAGATTTAAGCCTCTACTCATTAGGTATCAGCTTTAATTCCTGGAAGTTTGTGTGGGAGTGGGGGAGAGAGACAGAGAGAGACAGAGAGAGAGAGAATGTGTGTGTGTGTGTGTGTGTGTGTGTGTGTGTGTGTGTGTGTGTGTGTGTGTGTGTGCGCCCATCTCACTAAACTGCAAACTCCTTGTGGGCAGTGAATGTGTCTACCATCTCTGCTATATTGTACTCTCCCAAGCACTTATTACAGTGCTCCGCACACACTAAGCACTCAAGAAATATGATTGATTGATTTATATAAACATATGCGTGTCCATTGGCCAACAGTTTTACCCTCCAGGGCTTTGCCCAGGCTGTTAAATATTTCAATGAGGAAACTGACTGATGTCCATTGACAGAATTTTGTGGAGAAGTGAGACAGGAATCTGGTAGTGGAAATAACAAAGTGGAAAAAAAGGGGTTTAACACCCGTACGATAAAAGTCGGGGACCCGTTTTTGGAATGGACAACCAAGCTCTTATTTTGAGTATTGATGTCTGCTATTTCTCCTCAAGATAACTTATCCAAATGTTACACTGACTTTCAAGGGTGGCTGATTCTGAATTACTTCACTTCTGATAGCATAGTGTAAACTGTACCAGACCGTATGCTTTCTGTGGGTAGGGAACATGTTCACCAACTCTATTGTACTCTCCCAAGACCTTAGTACAGTGATCTGTACACAGTAAGTGCTCAATAAATTCCATTGATGATGATTGATAATAGAGGATAGGAAAAACCCCACTTTAAGTGCTCAATAAATGTCATCAATCATTACGACACAGAAAATTCCTAAGTGAGACATGGTGGGGGCAGGAGGATTTCCAAGAGTAATTGCCACAGTCAAAGACTCAGATCTTCTTGGTTCTGGTTTCTAGGTATGTCATGACATTTAAATATTTTACATCTTATATCTCTGTTCTCACAGCCATGCTTGGATGTGGAAGTCAGCACTACAGAAATGTTTTTTGGTTGGGGGAAATCACCTGAAAAAATTTAAGTTTTCAACATTACTGACTTTTGAATTCTGAAATATTTCACAAGGCAAGATCACTAACTGTCTTGTCACTTATATCTTTAGATAAATTAAATTAACTAATCTGATTGCCCGGGACCCTATGGCAAGCAAAGGATTTCTGCAGTCAAAGATTGGACGTTCAATTCTCTAAGAATTAGTAATAGTCTGAAAAGAAAGAGCAGCTCCGCAGTCAAATGAATAACTAGAGATTTTACAAGGTTCAGAAGACCACTCTGCACATTTTACTATGTAGCACCAGTAAAAGTCAAGAAAAAAATCAAGTGTTAAGCTTTCAGCTATCCCAAAGTAAGAAAGATCATGCCTGCTACTCTGATAACTTGAGTATAATCTAATGATCAGTCCCCTACATAATTCTATCCATATAGGACAAATATATACTGATTATATTCACATTCCATATGATTAAAAATAAATGGCAGGTGTTGTACACTCATCATAGCAAGATAATTCAAGTCTAGTAGATGTAGTAAAATTCAATTCAGAAATAGAAAATGAAAAGTTAAGAACATTCCTTCTAAATTTAAGCCATAAAGCACATATATAACAAAATAAGGATATCTAAGTTATAAGCATCCAGTTAATCACTAATAACTTGCCTTTTTTCTCATTAACAGGTGGGCTTTGCTGTTTTTCCTCATTATCTTTATGATATCAAAAACAGACAGTAGTGATTAATAAATTAAGTCTATCAATAGCCTGAATAACAAAGGAGGCACTCCACAAAAGATAACACATGATAGGAAAATGAAATACATGCATTAACCTTGATCTTTTACACAAATCCAGGGAAGATTGTTCACACCCCACCACTATAGATAAGGTGAAAATTCTAAAATAACTAATTGTAATGGAAAGGACACAACTTATTAGTTTACTTAGAATAAGTAGTTGTGCCATTTTCATAGATATTTTGAAACATAAAAATGCTAATATAAAGGTTTAAGCTAATAAACACAATCTTCCTTATGATTTATTTTCCCCTGGTAGTTTTTCTTTATTACATTTCATTATAGTTACTAAATATAAGCAGATGTGATTAAATTTTTAGACTAACAACCTTAATCTTAAGAGCAGCAGAAAAAAGGCCAACCTCACTAGGAAAATATAACTCCACACACTACAAATAAATCCTTATATAACTGGGCAGGCATGTGTGTAACACACACAGATATGAGTAAGCCAGAAAAATCTAATTGCACAACTAACAAAATTATAATGATTTCCCATGAAGTTTTCTAAGATGAGCACAGGGCTGCCATCCTACAAGTTGTTTTGTGGTTTTTTTTGAGGTACTCAATATGTAATGAGAATGGCATACTGGTTCAATTAACCAATCATGCCATATATGAACTTGCCTGTCCCATCCACAGGTGTACTCTTGTGATTGTCCTCATTAGCTTCATGATATTAAAAACAGACAACAGTTGTTACTAATTGCTTGGATAACTGACTTCAACAAAATTCATGTTAAAAGACAGATCTAAGAAAACACAATTTTAAGTATTAAATATGATGATCACACAACGGAACAGAAGACAGTATAATGAAATACACAGGAAAAATGTATAAGAGAATAAAAAGTTGGTATGTCTTCCTCAATAAGTTCCCTATAAAACTATATAAGCACTATCTGAACATTCCTGGAAAAAACCTAACATTCTAAATAGAGAATTTTGGAAAATAATTCTGAAAGTGATTAAATTGTGAAGTGGTGATAAGGCTAACAAACTATATGCAAACCTTTTGTTTTAAATTTTAAACTAACTTTAATTTTAGGGGGAAGATTTTGACAGCACAATGGGAGACATTTCAATTGTATTAAAAACATTTTCTATTGCACTGCACAATAATAAAATGAAAATACAGGTCACAAAATCGTGAGCAACTTTTTATGGAGTCGCATTGATTAATTCATTAGTGCTCTATTTTCTGCATAATATGTATTGCCTATTTGTAAATTTGTTCCTTGGGGCATTATATTAACTCTTTCAAGTCCTGGAATATCCTTTTATCCAAAATAAATAAGATAGGCTAGAAGAGTTTCCCTCCAATTCAAAGATGTTGTGGCAGAGTATGATTTTACCCAAATGTGTGGGAGGCATTACTATTAAATAGCAGACATATCCAACACTGCCAGGAGTTACAATTACAGACCACAGAGTCTTTATACATGCACACAAATCACTCAGTCTCACGTACACAAGTTGTTTACTCACATCCTCACTCAAGTGTTATATAATGAGGTCCCAGCTGAAGCGATATACTTTTAAAAACTTTTTAGAAAGCCATGGCAAAAGGGCTAGTAAAAGGGACTGTATCTCCCAGAAGCTACTGGGGCATAGTGGAAGGGATTTGCCTACCTTGCCAATAATGGAGTTGGGAGTGAGTTGGGAGTGTCCCGGACCCTGACTTTCTCATTCATTCATTCATCCAGTCGTATTTATTGAGTGCTTACTGTGTGCAGAGCACTGGACTAGGCGCTTGGGAGGTCCAGGTTGGCAACATATAGAGACGGTCCCTACCCAACGGCGGGCTCACAGTCTAGACGCCCCTGGCCCTATTACTACTAGGGAAGTAATAGTGGCTTCACTACTATGAGAAGCAGCATGGCTCAGTGGAAAGAGCCCCCTCCTTCCTCTCCCCCTCCTCCCCCTCCCCATCCCCCCCGCCTTACCTCCTCCCCCTCCCCACAGCACCTGTATATATGTATGTATGTTTGTATGGATTTATTATTCTATTTATTTTATTTGTACATATTTCCCCCTCCCCATCCCACCCGCCTTACCTCCTTCCCCCCTCCCCACAGCACCTGTATATATGTATATATGTTTGTACAGATTTATTATTCTATTTATTTACTTATTTTACTTGTACGTATTTATTCTATTTATTTTATTTTGTTAATATGTTTTGTTCTCTGTCTCTCCCATCTAGACTGTGAGCCCATTGTTGGGTAGGGACCGTCTCTATATGTTGCCAACTTGTACTTCCCAAGCACTTAGTACAGTGCTCTGCACACAGTAAGCGCTCAATAAATATGATTGAATGAATGAATGAATGGAAGTGCTCCACCCTATCTCTACCTGGCACTAAGCAAACTCTCACAAAAGCCTTAGATTAAGGTGCTGTTTTGAGCCCTGATTGGTGTTCTCCAGCCCTGCTTCACAACCTGACATGGTCTGAGTCTGTGCTGGAAGATATTTTCCATATGATGAGGTCATTTTCTCCCAACTTGTATTATACATGAGTTAAAAAGGAGGCTGGTGTGTGCTAATATGAGGTTTTTTCAATCTAAAACCTTTTCCAGCCTCTTCTCCCTTTCGTCATCCAGGTGACCTTGCACACTCTAAGTGAATTATGTAATCCAAGTTCGGGATTTGCAACTCCAAATCTCAGTGCTTTAAATACAATGCAGCCTTCATCTATCTATGATAGTAATAATAATAATAATAATGATTATGGTATTTGTTTAGCATTTACTATGTGCCCGGCATTGTAGTAAGTCTGGGGTGGATACAAGCAACTCGGGCTGGACACAGACCCTATCCCATGTGGCACTCACCATCTCAATCCCCATTTTAGAGATGAGGTAACTGAGGCCCAAAGAAGTGAAATGACTTGCCCAAGGTCACACAGCAGACAAGTGGTAGAGTTGGGATTAGAACCCATGACCTTCTGACACCCAGGCCCATGCTCTAACCACTACATCATGCTGCTCCTCTATGCCGTCCAAGTTGTAGTACTGATTATGTCTTGACCTGGGCCACCATTCAGTTTTGCAGTTTGATTCAGTCAACATTATGAGGGCCTTTGCAGACTTAGCAAATGGATCTTGACCAACAGCTCTACCCTGTCTTCCTCTCTGTACTGCTCTTACTATAGGATGATTGTTCTGACTCCTAGTTTGGAGATTCACTGATACTGCTGACTAGCTATCATCTCAAACTTCTGGAGCAAAAGCTTCAGAGTTCAATAATTCAAGTCTAAAACAGCCATGCAAATAAATACTCAACAGAAGCAGTGTGCTAAAGTTAGAAGGCAAAGGAGATATATGTCTGGGTTGGAATGGGGGTGGGGAGGTGTCTAACCCCAGCCTCCAAAGACCAGAAGTGAGAGGAAGACACACACCCCAACCACACTGCAATAAGACTAGTGCTGCCCCAGAGTTAAAGATAAAACAAGAGGTTGAAAAGATAAGATAAGCTGTGTGACCTTGGGCAAGTCATTTGACTTCTCCGTGTCTCAGTTACCTCACCTGTTAAATGGGGATTAATACCGTGAGTCCTATGAGAGATGGGAATTGTGTCCAGTCTGATTAACTTGTATCTAGTCAGTCAGGTGCATTTATTGAGAACTTACACACTACTAATTGCTTGGGAGAGTACAATATAACTATAAGCAGACTAATTCCCTACCTATGAGTTTATAGTCTGGCACGTAGTATAGTGCCTGGCACATAGTAAGTGCTTAAAACGATGACCTGGGGAAGGGAAGGGCTGATGAGGCCATTTGGGCCTCTCCAACCCAGTGGGGTTGGATTATAGGAAATGGGAAAGCCCGTTAGCCTGGCCAGCAGGACCTACTCCAAGGATTTCCTTTCTATGTTGATTCCTTCCCAGCTAAAGTACACTGCACACAAATTCCTCTTCAAATTTCACAAATAACAAAAAGGAAATGTATTATAACTGTTGAGCATAGAAAAACTCCACAGCTACAAAGAATAAACATGCACTGGAGAGAATAGAGTAATAATGGTGGTATTTGTTAAGCGCTTATTATGTGCCAAGCACTGTTCTAAGCGCTGGGGGAGATACAAGGTAATTAGGTTGTCCCACGTGAGGTTCACAGTCTTAATCCCCATTTTACAGATAAGGTAACTGACATAGTGAAGTGACTTGGCCAAGGTCACACAGCTGACAAGTGGAAGAGGCGGGATTGGAACCCATGACCTCTGACTCCCAAGCTATTTCCACTGAGCCATGCTACTTCTCTAATCTAATTTTCCAGTTCATCATCTGGAAAACATACTTTGAAATTTTAAATCATTTAACCATTCTATTAATTTTGCCTTTCAGTGCCACATGGCAAAACGGGAAGGGTGGCTAATAGATGGCTCCATGATAATCTATAATCATTAAAAATGCTCTGAAGAGAGGATCTGGGGTGATGATTGTCATTTCGATTCAAAATTGCAATAAAATTGTTTTGCATTAAACATTAAGAAAATATTGCAACTCAAATGAGCTGAATATTGCAACAATTAACCCATCATTTTTTCCTCTTTGGAGCTTTGAAAGATTAAACAATGAAATAAACATGCATAGATTGAGTGAGGAGAGGGACAAGGGGCAGGTTGACCCTGTGGAGAAAGAGCACAGCAAGAGTCCTGTTAACTCTTTTTTCATCTTCAACGGTGTGCCCCTGACTCCTGAAATGCACCGACCCCACCCCGCCAATCCTTATTGGTTACATGGCTGCTACTCCTTGCATATCTCTCTGCCCTACAATTAATATGACTGAGCACTTACTATGTGCAGAGCACTGTACTAGGTACTTGGGAAAGCACAATACAACAGAATTAGTGAATGTGTTTCCTGCCCATAATGAGTTTACAGTACTGAGGGGTAGACAGACAGGGCAGGCTTCCAAACCTATTCCTTCAGATGAGGCAGATCTCAGGGGGCAGGTCTCTAGTTGGTAGAGGCACCATGGCAGCCCACTTAAACCTTATCTTGCTCTCCCTAGCCCTTAATGCCACCAGGAACAATTTAGAGATTTTCCAGCAGCAGATCTAGAAGCATGGAACAAGCTCAGCAGTGCTGCACAGTTTTGTGGCACTGAGCTGTGGGAGAAGTTCTTCCTGACACGCAAAAACAAATACCTAAGCAATGAAACTTCTTTGGTGATAGGATGGCATTTATTCAGCTCATTAATTAATATGAATAATCACTTTAAGACAACTTAAGAGATGGTCTAAAATAGAGGCTAATATACACAATGAGACCATTTACTAAATGAGTTGATCTACAGTCTAAACTATAAAAGTTGTTTTGTTTTGTTTTTCTGGATTTTCCCTGGAAAATAATTTGAAGTTGTGGCAATTTGAAAAGTTTAAAGGAAGTGCACAAACTATGAAACTGTCCGGAGTTCATCATATATGTAAGCAGGATTTTCACATGGACAAATCTGATTTGCATAAAGATTAAAAACATACATTAAAGGTTTAATACATTGTTTAACTTAAAACTTCATATGAAATTATTCTTTCTTGATACTTAATATAACTTCTTCCTTGTGGTGTTGTAATAACCAAATAGACTTATTTATATAAATGCTTTAAACTATTTGTATCCGAAGTATGCATTACTGAATTAACGACACTCCCTGCCCACCAGAAGCACACAACATAGGGGGTTTGGTGGAGACAATAACAGAATCTGTTGTCTAATGTACCATTACGAGTGCTTAGCACATAGTAAGCACTTAAATACCATCTTCATTATTATTATTATGTAATTTCTCTGTGTTTCAGTAATTTTAAAATAGTTGCTCCTAGAAACATTACAATGCATTAGTTTTATTTTCTGTTTGTTTAATGGTATTTTTTAAGTGCTTAAGTGCTGGGCACTGTACACAAGCGCTGGGGTAGATACAAGCTAATACAGTTGGACACATTCCCTATGCCACATGGGGCTCAGTCTTAATCCCCATTTTACAGATGAGAAACTGAGGCATAGAGAAGTTAAGTGACTTGCCCAAGATCACACAGCAGACAAGTGGCGGTGCTGGAATTAGAACCCAGATCTTTCTGACTCCCATGCCCCCGCTCTATCTGCTAGGCCACGCTGCTTGTCTAATTGTGAGCAGGATACAAACCTGCACAGAGACCCCCCCTCATTGGGTTTCAAGTCCACTGTCTTAACCTCTTGGCCATTGACATTAGCCGCATTTCACAGGTAAGCAAAGCGTATTGTAAGAGTATTAAATTATTTGCTTATATATACTAAGTCTAGAATTCATACCTTTCATTTTTGCAAGACAAGGCTTTTCTAGCACAATTAGCAAGCAATATCATTAGTGAAGAATCTAAGGCAGGGAGACTCTCAGCAAGGAATACACGATCACAGTAGATACGTTTAAAATCTCTGATACACCGAACAGTTGGAATCAGAATTTAAAAAATATGCTTTCATACTCTGCTATGAGGATCCAAGTCATAGTCAGCTTTAAAATATCAGAAGACTCTAACAGAGGAATTTTATAGTCACAAACCTGTATCAACCTTAGCAAAAGTCCTGATCTCCACATTAAAAGCTAGTCAATGATACTTATAGCATGTTTTTAATATTATTATTAACAATAATGATAGTAATAGTATTTGTTAAGCAATTACCATGTGTCAAGCACTGGACTAAGAGTTAGGGTAGATACATGGAGCTCACAGACTAAGTACATTGCAGATTAGGGACCAGAGGCACAGAGATGTTAAGTGACTTGCCCAAGATCACACAATAGACAAGTAGTGGAGCTGGAATTAGAAACCAGGTTTTCTGACTCCCCAGACTATGCTCTTTCCATGAGGGCCATGACACTCCTTCTCTTTTAAGTAACAAAGAAACTTTTATAGTATGCTGAAACTATTAAGGAAGCCATTTTTGACTTGCATCTCTTTTTCAGTGCCCTAATTGTGACTCAAGTCACAATGAAGTCACATATACACAAACCATTCATGCAAATAATGATACCACCAATTAGGTAATTGCACTGGAATGTAATGACAATGGGCTATTCTTACTAATACTGAATTACAAGTTTTTGAACTTGAAAATTATCTGGCTTGAATGTATCATGATTCTCCTCTGGTCACCTAGGGAGTAAACAGTTACCGTTTTGGAGGTGAATTAGGTCTACTAGACTGTTTAACTGTTCTTCTAATGCATTATAGATACTTTAAATGACTTTAAATAAAATTTATGACTTTAAATAATTACTTCCTTAAAGTGAGCATCTTAAGAGTACAGATAAAATTACTTACTTTCCCATTAGGCCTAACCTTGGCAACAAAATCACCCAAACAAAAAGACCAGCCCTCATTAACAATGAAGTGAAAACTTTATCCACCCACTTAACAACAGTTCAGCCTGAAAATGTTGTCACATAAATCATTATAATTATGGCAGATACAGTAATGAATGGTTTTTCACTTGCGGAAAGGTTCCTAATTAGGATTTTTTTTTCTTCTTGGTGTAAGATTTTAAATATTCTCTAATCACTAAAATTGACTTCACTACTGCAAAACAGAAATGGGTAGTTATTGTTATAGCTTGGGTAATTTTATTTTGCAGCCTCTGAAATCATTAAGTTTTAAACTGGACACAACAGAGGTAGAGAAAAATGAAAAAAATGGCCACAATAGGAAAACGTAACTATCTCTAAACTACATAGAAGTTATTAGAATGTAATGGCACCAAATATGAAAAATATACAATATATTCTGAAGACTCTAAAATATAAAATTTCAAATAGCTTGTAAAGCTGCAACCCAACATTAAATTCTACAGCATACACCACCCTCAAGCATTACCACAAGTTATGAATAATCTTTAGTGGGTTTTATTTACTGGATCACTCTTGTATTCAAAGTAAGATTACAATAACAGTAACATTTCCGAGAGCTTAAGCAACACTGCAAGATAACACAGAGCACACATATTTTTGCCTCGTGTCAGTCCTTTACTCAACTGAAAACTTCAGAAAATGTTATATTTACTCTTTCTTCATTTGCATTTGGAAAAAACTGATATCATGAACCTGCATCACACATTGTTTAATTCCCATCATAAAAAATGATCTTTTCATACGGTAAACCGTTACAAACTGATCACCAGTCACAAACAACTCCTAGAACATCTAATAAACAGAGAAAAGGCAAGATCAAGTTGTCACTGAAGACTGTCAAGACAAAAAGCTAGATCCCAAAATGTGAAGACTCTTAAGAGTACAAAGATATGTATGAGATTTTGTTCCCTTTTACAAACCATTGAAAAATAAATTTGGAAAAAAAAGGAAATCCTACAAAGATTTTCTCAATTGGTAAAATTATTTTTCATTATAGTACTTTTAAAATACCCAATACAACTTTTTGCATAGTCGTTTTGATTGACTAATGTTCTTAACAGAATGCAATTACATCTAAAAATACCTAGAAGCATATCCCCATTGCTTCTTAGCATATTAATATAACCATGGTTCTCAGGTTTTCTCAGAAGTAAAATTCTACTAATTTTAATTCACATGCTCTCAGACAGCTGTAAAAAAAGTTTTTAAGGATATTCTGTCATATTTATAGTGCAATGACCCTCTAATATCACTAATGTCCTATCAGAAATATGAAAGGTGATGCAGAAAAATGCATACTAAGGTGATATTCTAAAAAAAGTTTTTCTTTTTAGATAATCCACATTTAACACCATACACACTAAATGAAATATCTGATGAGACAGACAAAAGTACTATGTATAGAGCCTCAAAGGCAAACACATACTGCAATTGATATCTTTGATTAAGGTTTTATTCTGAATATGAATCCTGATTGAAGGTGAAATTAAATATAAGAAGCAAAAGTTTTTCCTGTATCAAAGTAATTAAATTTTTTGTTTCAAAAAAATTGACCTTTTATTTTTACCTTTAATCAAAGAACTTTATATCTATGGTAAATTTCTAACAATAAATATTTCTTTGCCAAAAATACTATAACTCATAACTCATAACTATCAGTGTGAAATTATTTTACTATACTCAAAAAAAATCTATACAATGGAGGAACATCAATTGCAGTTGGGTTGATTTTTGCTTACACAGCCCCCAAAAAGGCTTTCAGCACAAAACAAACCCTCCTTTATGTACAGACCTTCATAAGATTCTATCTCCTTGTCTCCATTGTCTAGGGAAAACAAAACAAAAACAAAACAAAAGAGGGAACCAAAGCACAGGGGTTAAAAACAACAGAAATTTACAAAGGCACAGTCTGCAGCATCTTAAAAAAAAAAAAGTAGGTGGATATTTAAATTCAGCTTCCAAAAACTGGAGAGTTAAAAACATACTTAGAAAAATGGAATACCAAAATGGTATTTTGTCCCCATGACTCTGAAGGGCCTCTCATTACAGAGAAAAATATATTTTGTTCTGGGGCCCCATTCAACCAAAGTTTGAGAGCATTGAAAACAGACAGTGCTGCATGCATCTTTTAAACTAATTTTTACCTGCTTCTGGTACTCCAGATATGAGAGGGCTCACCATAGTTGGGTATCAGCTAATTATCCTCTGCAGTCGTGTGAAAATTAGTTTGTCTAGTTACTAACAAATTCATACAACTATCAACAATTAACTCATTTTGCTTATTGTAGTAAAAGTTGATCAACAAACCTCTCACCTAAAGCTTTTCACTGATGTCTCTGGGAGTTAAATATTCTCATGCAATTGGCTTTTGAAAATCATAGAAAAATACTGGGGAGATTCTGCTAACTAGCAAATGTCTTTGGTCTTAAAATATAAAGTGGGTGTAATATAAAATTCAATACGGATACAGAGTCCATTCCAAAGAAAGTGCTTATCCAAGCATAAAGGAAATATGAGAAATCTTTTATTCACCTCAGGAATCCACGGGCACTGCCTAAACCACATAATTTGAGATAAAACTTACTTCTCTCCAACGGCCCCTTTGGAGGAAGCTGTGGTAGCTGCCGACCCCTGCGTCCTGCCACCGGAGTGCTCGATGGGCTTGTTTGGACAGAACCAGTTCGAGGATGAGACCTGGGAGATATATAAAAGAAAGCCCCACCATTAACATCCACCCTTAATAATAATAATAATGTTGGTATTTGTTAAGCGCTTACTATGTGCCAAGCACTGTTCTAAGTGCTGGGGAGGTTACAAGGAGATCAGGTTGTCCCACGGGGGGCTTACAATTTTAATCCCCATTTTACAGATGAGGTAACTGAGGCCCAGAGAAGTTAAGTGACTTGCCCAAAGTCACACAGCTGACAGTTGGTGGAGCAGGGATTTGAACCCATGACGTCTGACTCCAAAGCCCGGGCTCTTTCCACTGAGCCACGCTGCTTCTCTTGTTCATCTATGATCCAGATGAATCAATTAGATTTTCTCGATTAATTTAGTCCTCTATCAGCTGATTTAGAGCTATTTTCGAAGTTCTTTCCAAAAGAAAAAGGATAAAATTCAGATAAACATATCCGCAAAAGTCATCTGTGTGTGTTGATGCATCTATATGTAGATATGCACACAACTCTCGCTCTAAAATGATCTTTTTCTGATTTTTGTTTTTAATGCTCAAACTTGATTGAACTTTTATACTTCTGAAATATTTCTTTTCTAATCTCTCTTTTCTGGCTTTATCCAGCTCTTAGTAATACAAAATAACCGTTAGTTGTAAAATGACTCATGAAATAACAATAAAACAATGATCACATTAAAATGGGTTCAGAAAAAAAAATAGTGGTTAATACACAAAGTTAGTATCAGTTTGAAGAAACTTTCAAAAGGAAAATTGTTGCATTGAATAGCGTTATGATGGTTATTCCCTAAATGGTGTCTGGTGGATACAAAGAGTTGCTCATTCTGCAAAAGAACATGATATTTATGAGATGCTTTATGGGATAATTTACCCTGGGCTCCTGAGAAATGAGAAATCAAAAAATGAATGCCGTTAAGAACAGTCAATAAACAAATTACAATGGTAGCCACACACTATTATATCCACAGAATATAAATAGTGTGCCAACACTGAAAGGGTTAGTATCTACTACTACTGGTGATCAGTCTGGAATGGAAGGAGTTACCAATTAACCACTAGAAAAAATAAAATGGTGTGTTGGTGGGGCACAGGGAAGTTAGTCTCGTGGATTGATCTTTCACCTCGATAAGGCAGGGGAAGGAGGGGCAGATCTTCCAGTCATTAATGAAGGCATCGACCTCATGAGGTTTGTGTCAGGACGTTCAGTGGATCGGGAGCGGGAGTTGATCCGCTCTAGCACTGGCCGTTGTTCTGTTGATCTGGATCTTTGATATGGCTGTCTATCTGCTGCTTCACAATTCCTGTAATGTTAGTCAAAAAGCAGCTCAGTTGATCTTTAGCCCTTCTTCTGATAATCAATGATGCATCATACTGGTTTTGAAAAACGTCATTAGTGAAGTTATGGAACATGTAATAAAGGAGCTGCCATTTTGGAATCTAACACGTTGAAAGACTGAATTATTAGATAATAAACCAAATTCTGCTGTCAGTTAAAAATCAGCCTCTCTCACTGAAGACATAAGTAAAAGCAGAATTGGATTTATTATTTCTCATTTTGCCCACCAGGTCAAAGCTGGGCAGCATAGTTGGCAGTCAACAGTCCAATAATATTTGTGTCTTTTTCTTCATTTTTTCAGATTTTAATATATATGCAAAACCTTGAACAGCGAAGGCAATTAATCAGTATACCAACCCATCTAATAGGAATGTCATTTTTTTCTTAAAAGTCCAATTTCAGAATCATATTCAAATGAATGAGCTACCAGGCAGCCATTGCAAAGAGAATATTGAAGTTTGAGGGAAGTGAAATGATTTGTGCTCTATACTGTACTACCATTCCAAATTGATAGCCATTCCCCATAGTTTTGGTTCTAGAATAATACATCTAAAGACTTACTGCAATGTAGAGTATAGGAGAGTGACAAAGAAATGTGGTAAACAGATGTCAGAGAAGCATTTGATTGGTATTTCACTACTGTCATGGAGATTAAATGGTTACTAGGAATTAAGCAGCAGCTTTATTCTGTGCCATCATATCTTAACTTTAAAAGTAACTTTGATAAGTGGAGCACATAGATCAAAAATATTAATAAGTAAAAATTAATAAAAATGAGTTTAATTTTGAGTCTCTGAAGGGATCCCCAGATTCATTCCATTTTTATTATGAGGGTTGTTGAATCAGGTGCCTACCTAATGACTGAATTATAAATAAAAATGTTCAACTAATTTGAAAAAGAATTGAATAACGATAGTTTTCCAATGAAGTGGGTTGGAGCCCTTCATATAATATTTCCAAAGTATTTGTTCGAGGAACAGATTGGTTTTCTTTAGAGATGCTCACTACAGTCAATGCTTACATAAAATTCATTTCAATATGCAGTAACTTCATCTTACAATTAAAATGCCCGTACACTTGTTCTGAACAGGTCAACTGTAATTTTGAGATTCTTAACTACTTTTATTATTAAGAAAAAAGAGAAAAGAAAATTATGGCATTTGTTAAGCACTTACTATGTGCCAGGCACTGTACTAAGTGCTGGGGTGGATACAAGCAAATTGGGTTGGACACAGTCCCTGTCCCAAATGGGGCTCATAGTCTCAACCCCATTTTACAGATGAGGTAACTGAGGCCAAGAGAAGTGAAGTGACTTGCCCAAGGTCACACAGAAAACAAGTGGCCGAGCCTGGATTAGAAATCATGACCTTCTGACTCTCAGGCCTATGCTCTATCCACTATGCCAATGCTGCCTGAATCACGAGCACAATGAGAGGCCATAAAGGATACTGTTTTAAGTGAACTGTTTAGAAGTTCCAAACTGTTAATGCAGTTAAATGCCTGCATTCTAACTTATACTTAAAAGATTTCCTTTCCAGCCTATGCTTTATGGTTGAATAAGTCATATACGTTCTCATAGCAAAGTTCATAATATTATTTAAAAGCAAATCCCTCATAAGAAAAATAAAATTTCTCAGTCCTCTGGAAAATTTCAACATTTATTGGTTGATGGACCTGGGTAAACCTTATTAGTAAATGTAGCACTTTCAATTTGTCAACAATTGTCTTGATGTGTGCCTTTAGGCAGAGCACTGAACTAGGGATTTTAATAAACACATGACTGCCTTCACATAGCATGCAGTTTAATAGGGGAGCCAAGCAAATGTCAATTTCCTTAGATGCAATTAATAGATCAGAGAAAGAGCATAGCCACAAATGTCAAAAACACACAAGTAAACTAAATGATAAATCAGCAAACAAAATTTGTCACAAATTTAAAATGGAGCTATTGGACAATAATCCCCTCAAACTACTTGTGACTTACTTCTATATCCTCCCCCATCATCTAGTTACATTATAGACACAGTTGGAACTTAATAATCAATAATACAATTGTTGCTGCTATAACTAATGTTTTCACTAAGCTATAACTAATGTTTTCACTAAGCTTTTTGGCTAAAACACTATTAAGGAATTAGAGAATGTCCATCCAGTCTCATGAACCTGGCAGGATATTCTAACCTGCTGCTGTGGTAGAAGAAACAGCTTGTGCCCATGACAGGGTATATATGTCAGTTACCTAAGTGGTATACTGAATCGCTGCACTCTATCCAATATTTTAATTCTGCCTTGTGTAATGCCATCCCATTGACTACCTCCTTTGATAGCATGCTATTGAATAGAATATTTGAGGATCCAGGGATTAATATTTTTCTCTTCAAAAAACTATTTATTTGCCTCATACTTGGAGTTTACAGCTGCAGGGAAGCCATGGACTCTATTTTGGATTCTATATTTTAGCAACTGCCTGAAATGCTGGCAGTCCCCAACGTAATACTGTTCCAGTTAAAGTGGCACCGATGATCATCCTATTCAGGGTAACTTTTTTTTTTTATCAGAATAGTAATAAAATATGATAGTAATAATAATGATGATAATAATAGTTAAGTGCTTACTATGTGCCAAGTGGGCTTATTATGTGCTATGTGAGCACTGGGGTATAAACAAGATAACCAGATCAACACAGTCCCTATCAAACACATGGCTCAAAAGTGTAAAGGGGAGGGAGAACAGGTATTTATTCTCTATTTTACAGGTGAAGAAACAGACACAGAGTGGTTGTGATTCATCCAAGATAACATGACAGGCAAGTGGCAGAGCTGGAATTCCACAGAGCTGGTAGAGCTTGTTTACTTGTTTTGTTTGTCGTCTGTCTCCCCCCTTCTAGACTGTGAGCCCATTGTTGGGCAGGGATTGTCTCTGTTGCCAAATTGTACTTTCCAAGCACTTAGTGCAGTGCTGTGCACACAGTAAGTACTTGATAAATACGATTGAATGAATGAATGAATTCGAACCCAGGTCCTCTGGCTCCCAAGCCTTTGGTCTTCCAACTAGAATACATTACTTTCAGGCAATACTCACTATTGTGTGAGTGAGCATTTTCAAAGTAAAATAATCCAAAACCATTCTTTGACCAAGACCACCGTAGAAAAGCATGATATACATGCAGGATGTTTTTAAGATCTTCCCCTGATAATCGTGAGTGCTTATGTGGTGAAATAATTGAAACAAAACTTCCAAACGGGTTTCATGGTACCAACCAAATTTCATAGTTATCTACTAGAATCAAATCTTTTTGCAAAATGTGCTGCTTTCATTGTTTTTAATAAAGTCTATCAGGCACTGGAATATCTGAGTAAGATTTCCTATCTTATCAGTCAACCAATTGCATTTATTGACCACTTTACTGTGTGCAAAATAATGTATTAATTGCCTGGGACAATACGGTACAGTAAAGATTGTAGACACGTTCCCTATCCATAGGGAGCTTGCAGTCTAGAGGGTGAGGCAGACATCAAATTACAGATATACTCAGAAGTGCTGTGGGGCAAAAATAATAATAGTAATAATAACAGCAATAGTAGTAATAACAGCAATAATGGTATTTGTTAAGCGCTTACTATGTGACCGGCACTCTTCTAAACGCTGGGGATGAATACCAGCAAATTTGGTTGGACGATGTCCCTGTCTCACAAGGGGCTAACAGTCTTAATCCCCATTTACCAGATGAGGGACTGAGGTCCAGAGAAGTGAAGTGACTTGCCTAAGGACACAAAGCAGACAAGTGGCAAAGTCGGGATTAGGACTCAGGTCCTTCTGACTCCCAAGCGCAGACTCTGTCCGCTAAGCCACTCTGCTTCTCAAGTGCTTAAAATGTACAGATCCAAGGGCATCAGCAATATAGAAAAGAGAGGGAGTTGTGGAAATGAGGGCTTGGTTGGGCAAGAACCCAGAAGGGGATGGGAGGAAATATCAAATACCTCAGGCATGACCCTTCCTTGTCAAAACACACCCAACTGATTCCCGAGTTCAGTACTAGCTTCTCCATGGCAGCAGCAGCTGAGGTGGCATTCTGAGCATGAGGTAACTTGGTAAGTCAATTATTGCTCACTTTCTGTACTTTTCTTTCTTTTGCTCCTGTTTCCTTGCTCCCATTTTAATTTTCAATGCTGTCTTCCCATAGACCTATCAGATCATCAGTTAAAATGCCCTTAGAACCTCTCCCCTACTTCATAACTTAGTGCTTGCTAGCTATATCTATTAAGTAGAAAGTGCCTTCCCTCATTAACTCTACCTTTCCAATAATAATAGTAATAATAAATTATGGTACTTGTTAAGTACTTACTATGGGCCAAATGCTGCGGTAGATACAAGTTAATCAGGTTGGACACAGTGCCTGTCTCACTTGGGGCTCACACTCTTAATCCCCATTTTACAGATGAGGTAATTGAGGCCCTGAGCAGTTAAGTGACTTGCCCAAGGTCACACAGCAGACATGCCGCAGAGCCAGGACTAAACCCAGGTCCTTCTGACCCCCAGGCCCATGCTCTATCCACTAAGCCATGGTTAGAGACTATATCAAGAGTGGTTTTCTTTTTAATATGTGGGGAATTTTATATGCTTAACTTTCTAGGAGCCCATCCTTGGGGGCTTTGAGAGCTGAAATATTAAAAAGTTAACAATGTCCACAGTGATGAAAAGGGGAAGGTAAGTATTGTAAAACAGTTATTTTCAATCTGCCCCTCCCACTGTCCCCTGTAATTGGTTCCCCCAGATAAGAGCTGAGTGATGGGCAAACCTTCACATTGAGTCCTTTGCCCCAGTGAGGCAATACTTGGGCCTGAATCCAGCGAGATGTGGACGAGATCACTGGAGTTTGGTGGAGGAGTGTGTGTGTTGGAGAGGAGGGGGGAGGATTGAGGTGTTTTTCTCTCCTTACAAAGCTGGTGAAGCTTCAATACCCTTTGAAGCCAGCTAATGAACTGCAAACAAGTGGGAGGAAGAAAATGTTCTTTTCTCCTGATTGCCTGCAAAACAGCCATGCAGTGTTTTTACTTGCTGGGGCCTGGGTGGGAGACATGGGTAAGGCAAGCAGATAATAATCTGGAAACAAATGGGGAGGAAGCAGAACATATTTTCTCCTGTTTCACATGAATCTCCTTGAAAAACCTGGACAGGACCCTGATCCAACCTGCATCCTACCCCATGTCCCTTCTTCACAAGAAATGCTGAAACTGAGCCTTAGTACATTTGAGAATGGAAAGAGTTGCTTTGATAAGCTCTGAAAATGCTCAGCTTTTGGGGATTTCAACAAACAGGAGGATCTCAGCCCATCAAAGCAACACCTACGTTGTTTAAAATTTGGCAAAGAATCCAGTTCTTTTTAATGTCCTTAAATTACAGCATCTTTAAATTCATTCATTCATTCAATCGTATTTATTGAGCACTGTGTGCAGAGCACTGTACTAAACACTTGGCAAGTACAAGTTGGCAATATATAGAGACAGTCCCTACCAAACAACGGGCTCACAGTCTAGAAGGGGGAGACAGACAATAAAACAAAACATGTAGACAGGTGTCAAAACTGTCAGAATAAATAGAATTATAGCTATATGCACATCATTAATAAATAGAGTAGTAAATATGTACAAGTAAAATAAATAGAGCAATAAATATGTACAAATATATACAAATGCTGTGGGGAGGGGAAGGAGGTAGGGCAGGGGGTTGATGGGGAGGGGAGGAGAGGAAAAAGGGGGATCAGTCTGGGTATGACTCCTGGAGAAGGTGAGCTCTTAGTAGGGCTTTGAAAGGAGGAAGAGAGCTAGTTTGGCAGATTTGTGGAGGGAGGGCATTACAGGCCAGAGGTAGGACATGGGCTAGGGGTCAATGGTGGAACAGGCTAGAACGAGGCACAGTGAGGAGGTGAGCGGCAGAGGAGCGGAGGGTGTGGGCTGGGCTGAAGAAGGAAAGAAGGGAGGTGAGATAGGAGGGGACGACGTGAAGGAGAGCCTTGAAGCTGAGAGTAAGGAATGAAACCAAACAATAACATTCAGGCTCCAGCAATTCTAGATATGTGGGTTAGTACTGAATGGTTCTTCAGAGGCTGGAAAGTGTTAGGTGAGAAAAGGAAGCAGCACACAGAAGGCAGGATTTGAGGAAACAGGTAGGAGGCTGACAGGTTATGGGAGGCCTGAGGTAGTGGTAGAGGCCTGGACTCACATAAACACGTGGAGAAGCAGTATGGCCAAGGGAAAAGAGCACGGGCCTGGAAGACAGAAAACCTGGGTTCTAATTCTAGCTCTGCCAATTGCTTGTTGTGTGACCTTGGGCAAGGCACAACTTCTCTTTGCCTCTACACTCCTGTTTGCTCTCCTACTTTGACTGTGAGCCCCATACAGGGCAGGGACTGTTTCCAACTTAATTAAGTTGTATCTACCCCAGTACTTAGAATAGTGTTTGATACATTGTATGCACTTAACAAATACCACAAAAATAAAAAAAATTTAAAAATGTGTGCAGGCAGGGTCCATCTCTAATTCCTACTTGAATACTCTTTCCCAGCACTTAGTACAATGTTCTGCACAAGGTAAGTACTTAATACTACTACATGCGTAACAAAACCCATAGTGTATCCCATCCATGGTCAAACACTACGATTCATTACTGAGGGACTTACCTAGCAGAGCTTAGGTTTCTTCAAAACTTATGCCACCCTACAAATTGTTTTTCTATTTTCTTGCCACTCAGCCAATTGATTTATAATACTGTTCAAGCAAAGTAGGTGCTATCCCATTCACTGTATTTCATCTCTAAAAATAAATTGATATTTTAAAAATTGCTTCCAACCTAAATGAACTATTTTTTCCAACCTTTCATATATACGGTCTAAAATAATACTGAAAATTATCAGTCATTCTCTATTCTTTGGTAACTGTACAAGGAACAATCTGATTCAACAGAGCATCATTACTGATGATGATAATAATGGGATTTTTAGTGATTTTGTTAAGCATTTGCTACTATAAGCATTTGTTAAGCATTTACTATTTGCCAGGCACTGTACTACTGAGAAGCAGCAAGGCTAGGTGGTAAGAGCCCGGGCTTGGGAGTCAGAGGTCATAGGTTCCAATCCCAGCTCTTCCACTTGTCAGCTGTGTGACTTTGGGCAAGTCACTTCACTTCTCTGTGCCTCAGTTACCTCATCTGTAAAATGGGGATTAAGACTGAGAGCCCTATATGGGACACCTTGTATCTACCCCAGTGCTTAGAACAGTGCTGTGCACACTGTAAGTGCTTAACAAATACCATCATCATTATTATTATTATTACTAAGCACACAAGCAAATCAGGTTGGCCACAGACCATGTTTCACAAGAGAGTCAGTCTTTCACCCATTTTACAGATGAGTGAACTGAGGCATGGAGAAGTTAAGTGAATTGCCCAAGCTCACACACAAGTGGAGGAGTCAGAATTAGATTCCAGGTCCGCTGTCTCCCAGATTCCTGCCATTTCCATTAGGCCACACCACTTCTCTGAAGTGGTGAAAGTTGTGATCATGAGATAATGTGAAATGGGAAATACCTCATTTATTCAGTTTATGATGTGAACCAATGGAAGGTTTCTATAATTCAATACCCCTCCAAAACAAAAATCTAAAGGTAATTTAAATACATGAAATAACTATGAAGAAGTTGTATACATACTCTGGCATATGAACAACAATAAACTCAGTTCATTTAGAAAAGCAAGATCTTGATAATGACTGAAATTTTTTGTTTTCTTTTTTTCAGAAATAAAAGAGAAAGGAACTATCCCTCTTTCGCTCGATATACCCTAGAGGAACAGGGACCATGTTAAATTCTACCTATGTATTCTCTCCCAATACATAATAGTACTCCCAGAGATCAGTATATGCTTAATAAATACTATTACTACCTACAGTGCATTGCTCAAAGTGCTAAAATTACTTATGACTAATGTTAATAATGGTGGAAGTTATAATAATTGGAAAGAGTCATAACTATTTAATTTATGAGGTGGACTAATGGGAAGGTTTCCATAATTTAATCCCCCCACCCAAAACATCCAAAAGCTTAAAAGTAATTTAAATGTAAGAAAGAAACTAACAATAAGTGGCATTGCAACTGAAACTCTAGATGCACTCTCCTAAGCACTTAGCATAATGCTCTCCACACAGCACTCAATAAATACCACTGATTGACCGACTGCACAAGGCAAGTTTATCATTTCCTTAGCCACATTAGGAGAGAGATAGTTGGGAGAAATGGTTAGATCCTAGCTGTCTTGTCACCATCTTTGAATCATAAATCACTGTATTTCCAACTATGCAATTTAACTGTACAGAGTTGTAGAATTAAATTTAACCAGAGATCTAGTAATAAGTTCAATATTTACATATATTTTACATGAACTGGAAATCCTAGATTCTGTTCCCTCCTTCCTGATTCTAACACCCTCCCACTTCACACCCAGGAGACGATTTCCTCTCCCCATCTTCAATGCCATACTAAAATCAAATCAATGATATTTATTGAGCACCTGTATGCACAGCATTGTACTAAGTACTTTGGAAAGTGCAATGACGTGTTGGTAGATATGATCCCTGCCCACAAGGACTTCCTATTCCTAATCCATTTTAATGTCGGTCTCCCCCTGTAGACTGTATGTAACTTGAGGACACACTGCATCTACCAACTCTATGGTATCGCCCTATCCCAAGCACTTAGTAAAGTGCTTTGCCCACAGTAAGTGTTCAATAAATACTACTGACTAAAGGACCTTAGATTATAAGAATATTTAAATAAGTACTGTGAAGCTGTTATGAGTATCCTAGTGCTTAAGGGATGCACAGCTAAGTCCATAGTCAATGCGGTGGGGAGGGCTAATATGGGAAATAAAGGGGTTAGTCTGGTAAAGCTTCTTTGAGGAGATGTGATTTTAATAAGACTTCGAAGGTGGGGAGAATGGTGAACTTTTAGCTAAGTGGGAAGGAGATCAGGTCTGAAGGAGGATGTGGTCCAGGGCTTGGTGGAGGGAGAAATGGAATCAAGGTAAAGAGAGGAATTTGGTGATAGAAGAGCAAAGTTGTAGTAGGAGAGGAGCAAGGTTAATTAGGGGAAATATTCCTGATTGAATGTTTTAACACCAATGGTAAGAAGTTTGTGTTTAATGCAGAGATGGCTGGGCAACCACTGGAGGTTTTTGAGGAATGGGGAGATATGGACTAAGCTTTTTTTAGAAAAATGATTTGGGCAGAAATACGGGCTGGAGAAGAAAAAGAAAGGATGCAGAGAGATTGTTGAGGAGGCTGACGCAGTAGTCGAGGTGGGAAATGATGAGTGCTTATGTTCGGCCTGGTAGCAGTTTGGAGGAAATGGTAGAGGGGAAGCATCTAGAGATTTTGTGAAGATAGAACCAACAGGATTTCATGACAGAGTGAAAGTGTGGGTAAAATGAGAGAGATGAGTTGAGGATAACACCAAGTTTATGGGTTTGTGAAACCTGGAGGATGGTGGTGCTGTCTACAGAGATGGGAAAGTCAAGGGGAAGATAAGGATTGGGTGGGAAGATGGGGAGCTCTATTTTGGACATGTTAAGTTTGAAGTGTCACTGGGACATCCAAGTAGACATCTTAAAGGGAAGAGGAAATGAAAGTCTGCATGGTAAAGAGTTCAGAGCTTGAGGGCAAGTGTAGATAACTCACTAAAGGAGTTATGAAAGAAATGGTAATAGGGAAATAAGATAATAACTGGAGGGTGGGGTGTTGGAAAAGGGGAGATAGATGGGCAAGTTTGAAAAGCAGTCAGGAAGGAGCCATGGAAAGAAAGCAGTTGAAGATGGAGGTCAGGGAGGGGAGGAGTGGGGCAATTGCTTTGATAAGGTGAGAAGCATTGGGATCAGAAGCACAGTTGGAGGGGATAGCATTTGAGAGAATGAGAAAGACCTCCTCGAGATATTGCTGGGAAAGATGGGAGAGTTAGAGGGGGCTGGAAAAGGAAGGGACTGAGAGAAACTGTGGAGATTTTTAGGGAGACCATGCTTTACTACTTTCTCATCATCCCATCTATATTACCTGTGTATTTGAGTCCTTGTGCCCTCAACAATTAGGCACTAATCTTAGCTCCTCTACTCACAGATCTCCCCATAGCCCATCTTGTCTAAATATACACATTTTTAGACTCCAGCTTCTCTATCTGTAAGTTATTTTAGTGTCTTTCACCTCAGATTGTAAGCAAGGATCTGGTCTAAAAACTCTATTTGAACGCTGTCAAGCATTTAGTACAGTGCTCAGCAGAGTTGAGTACTCAATGAATACTGCTGATTTTATATGCCAGTGACATTCATTCAATCATATTTGAGTGCTTAAGAATACAATATAATATACATTCTCTGCCTACAAAAAGCTCACAGTTTAGAAGGGGAGACATATATTAATATACATAAATAATTAAATTACAGCTGTAAACAGATAAATACATGTGTGCTGTGGGGATGGGAGGGAGGCTGAATGAAAGGAGCAAGTCAGGGCGACACAGAAGGGAATGAGAGAAGTGGAGGGGAGGGCTTAATCAGGGAAGGCTTCTTGGAGCAGATGTGCTTTCAATAAGGCTTTGAAGTGGGGGGAGAGCAATTATCTGTCTGATATGAGAAGGGAGGGCATTTCAGGCCACAGGTAGGATGTGGACAAGAAGTCGGCAGCGAGATCGAGGTACAGTGAGAAGGTTAGCATTAGAGAAACGAAGTGTGTGGGCTGGGCTATAGTAGAAGAGTAGTGCGGTGAGGTAGAAGGGGGCAAGGTGATTAAGTGCTTTAAAGCCAATGATGAGGAGTTTTGTGCGATGTGGTGGTGAATGGGCAACCACTGGAATTTCTTGAGGAGTGGGGATACACTGATTGAACATTTTTGAAGGAAAATGATCTGGGCAACAGACTGGAGTATGGATTGGAGTGGGGAGAGACTGGAGGCAGGGAGGTCAGCAAGGAGGTTGATCTACTAATCAAAGTGGGTAGGATAAGTGCTTGTATTAATGTGGTAGCAGTTTGGATGGAGAAGAAGGGGTGATTTTGGTGACGTGAAGGTAGAACTGACAGGATACAGTGATGGCTTGAATATGTGGGTTGAAGAAGAGAGAGGAGTCAAGGATAATGCCAAGGTTAAGGGCTTGTGAGGCAGGAAGGCTGGTGGTGCCATCAACAGTGATGGGAAAGTGAGCAGAAGCACAGGGTTTGGGTGGGAAGATAAGAAGTTCAGTTTTAGCCATATTCAATTTGAGATGACGGGAGGACATCCAAGTAGAGATGTCTTGAAGGCAGGAGAAAATGTGAGACTTTAGAGAGGAAGAGAGATCAGGGGTGGAAATGTAGATTTGGGTGTCATCAGCATAGAGGTGATAGTTGAAGACGTATGAGTGAATGAGTTTTCCAAGGGAGTGGATATAGATGGAGAAAAGAAGGGGACCCAGAACTGAACCTTGAGGGACCCCCCCCCCGAGTTAGGGGATGGGAGGCAAGGATGAGCCTGTGAGAGAGGCTGAGAATGAGCAGCCAGAGAGATAGGAGAGGACAGCGTCAGTGAAGTTGAGGTTGGATAATGTTTCCAGAAGGGAGTGGTCGACAATGGCAGCTGAGATATCTAGGAGGAATAGAATGGAGTAGAGGATATTGGATTTGGCAAGAAGGAGATCATTGGGGACCCCTGAGAGAGTGGTTTCTGTGAAGTGAAGGGGACAGTAGCCAGATTGGAGGGGGTCAAGAACAAAATCGGAGGAGAGGAAGTTGAGGCAGCGGGCACAGACAGCTTGCTCAAAGACTCTGGAGAGGAACAGTAGGAGGGAGATGGGTCGATAACTGGACGGAGCCTTGGGGTTAAGGGAGAGTTTTTTTAGGATAAGGCAGATATGGACATGTTTAAAATCAGTGGAGAAGAAGCCATTGGAGTGAGAACAGTGGAATATGGCAGTTAGGGAGAGAAGAAGGGAGGAGGCAAGTGTTTTAATGGGACAAAGGAATAGCACCTATCTCTTACTCAGAAAGCACATCAGATCTTTTATTGATTTGTTTAAAGTCATCTGTGAGCCATGTCCAACATCACTTGGCAAGACAAAGCCACAAACGATGAGATCCTAAGGCATAGTAAAGTCATCAGTACTGAGACAGTGAGGTGCCCTTATCAAATACAGATTCATTAGGTGGAGGCATGTGAAGAGAATACAGCAGGATATCCAAGGAGCTGCAACTGAAATGAAGCATCTAAAGGCAGGGAAACAGAACAAACTTTACAAGAAGAGGGAAATACAGTCTCTAGAAATGCAGATGAATAGCAGCATGAATGGGAGACAGTAGCAATAGAAAGGCCAACCTGGTCTGAGTTAATCAAGGGTGGGGTTGCTTTGCAGGAGCAATGGCTAGGGGAACATCAAGATCAACAGACAAATTTAGAAACTGTGAGAGGCACTGTAAATAATAATAATGACGGCATTTGTTAAGTGCTTACTATGTGTGAAGAACTGTTCTAAGCGCTGGGGGAATACAAGGTGATCAGGTTGTCCCACGTGGGGCTCACAGTCTTAATCCCTATTTTACAGATGAGGTAACTGAGGCTCAGAGGACATAAGTGACTTGCCCAAAGTCACATAGCTGACAAGTGGTGGAGCTGGGATTAGAACCCATGACTTCTGACTCCCAAGCCCGTGCTCTTTCCACTGAGCCATGCTGCTTCTCTGCATGCCAATGCAGTAGTGCAGGAAAGGCAATAAAGTGTACTAATTAATTCTATTAGTTAATCAAATTAATACGATGTGCAGTCAGTTATGGATGTATCTTTAATGCCATACCCAGGAACACCACTTTCAAAGACAAAGGACAGTGAGAGGCTTTATAAATGACAATGCAATAGTGCAGGAAAGGGCAGTTTTTAAGTAAACCTACTGTAGAATATGTAATCAGTTGTGTTTTTTTTTAATGCCATACTCAGAAACACTACTTTCAAAGAAAAAGGACAGCCTTACAATCAATGCTAGAAAATACCTTATGATTAAAACAATCAATATTTGTATTAATAAATGAAGCACAAACCTTCTTCACCCTTTCCTTCTCCATAAAAAAAAAGACACAAGTCCTTGACTGCCTTCAATGTATTTGAGCTGGAACCCCATGGGAGATTGGTCTGAAGTGAGAGGATGGCTATTCAGACTGTTCTATATTTCAGAATAAATTAATTCATTTTGCTAGTTAAGTTGGAAAGGCTATTCCAGCATTACTTAGAGCCTGGCTGTACATCTCCCTGGTGGATAGTTCAAATTTGTGGTTCTTGCATGACTCAGAGCAAAGGGTTTAGTGTTAAATAGAATCTTGTACATTGACTACCAAGGAAATGTACTGAAAACACAAAGAAGGAGAGAGCACCACCACAAGGAAATATTGAGACTCAAATGGTTGTCAATCTCAACAATATAGAGCTAAAACTTATCTGAGGAAATCAGCTTTAAAAACCCTTGTATTTATAAAGGATTTTTCCCAGAGGAGTCCATTTATTTTTTCATTATTACCTAATCTTCACTTCAAAATGTATGGAGCGTGGAGATCTGCTATCAAAATCCTTACTTTCGATGCAATCCCCTAAGGAGGAATCAGGTGAAGGGGTGGCACCAATGCCACTTTCAGGACAGGGGGTCATGGGAGCAATGACCTTGGCCTAGTAGAAAGAGCACAGGCAGGGAAGTTAGAGAACCTGTGTTCTAACCCAAGCTCTACCATGTGCGTGCTGGGTGTTCTTGGGCAAGTCAGAACCCGGGCTTGGGAGTTAAGAGGACGTAGGTTCTAATCCTGGCTATGCCACTTATCAGGTGTGTAATTTTGGGCAAATCACTTCACTTTTCTGGGCCTTAGTTACCTCATCTGTAAAACGGGGATTAAGACTGTAAGCCCTATATGGGAAAACCTGATTACCTCGTATCTATCTGAGTGCTCAGACCAAGGCTTGACATATAGTCAGTGTTTAACAAATACTATTACTATTATTACTATTATTAATAATTCCTCTTTGCCTCAGTTACACATCTATAAAATGGGAATTCAATATCTGTTCTCCTTCCCACTTAGATGCTGAGCCCTGTGTGGGAAAGTGACTGTGTCTGACCTGATTACTTTGTATCTTCCCCAGAGCTTAGAACAGTGCTTGACACATAGTAAGTGCTTATCAAGTACCACAGTCATTGTAATTATCATGAATGGGCAGTGAAAGGGTGGTAGTACTAAAAAGGCTTGTTCTGCAGCTGGGATTCTCCCACACACTGCAGCACTAACTGGGGAGATAAGTGGAAAAAAACAGGAGGTCCTACATTTCACTATTACTGTAATAAGAGTAGCAGTAGCAACATCCAGCCGTCTCAGACTTCTCACTCTCTGGACTATAACCTTGTGAGCAGAGAATTTGTCTATTATATTGTTGTGTTGTATTTTCCCAAGATTTTAGGATAATATTCTGCACATAGTAAACACTCAATAAATACGACTGACTGATTCCCTTAATTCCCAGTCCCATGACTGGGCCTACTGGTTCAATATTTGAGGAGGGAAGGAAGGTGACGAAAGGGACAGATGAGAGGACAGTAGGGGGTGGGACTCTATGGGTTTGGAGGGGCAATTCAGTAATTTAACTGGAATTTTAAAAAATGAATTTGGGAGGAGATTGGACAAGGTGGGTAAAACCTGGAAAATCCACACTCCAGATCACGCTCTCGTGTCATGCAACCTTCACCACTGCCTAGGGTAATGAAGAAAATTGATAAACTGTCAATGTCTAGAGAATAATGAAGCAGTTACCTCTGCTTAGTTAAACTTCTTATAGGTTGGTATGGCACCTACTTCTATTGACAAAAATACCATTAGGCAAATGTTCATGCTGTCATGCTAAGATGACCACAACATACACAGTCAATTCTCAATGCAGATAAAGCAGCATGTCACTTTTTTGGAGAAAAAAAAAAGAAAAATTCACCGAGCTGCCTCACTGTTTTCCATGACAGTTAACCTTAGAGTATGCTTACATGGTAACTCCCTCAAATGCAGCAAGTTAGCTCACATTTTAGTCTCATGAAAATAATCATGATAGAACCATATTAAATTTCTAACACGCTTCCATTTAAAAAGGGATATAGCTTTGTTGATAACGATCCTTTTTTGTTGTTTTCCTAAAATAACATTTCAATTGGGTGTTCCTTCAGGAAGACAGGAGACAGGGAAATATGCACTTAGGGTGGGAGAAATATTCATTTGGGTGGGAAAATAAGGTGAAATAGAAATTAAGGATTAATTTTTTCACAGAAATAACACTTCCCTGAATTTATTTCTGAGAATGGGATTATTGTGCCCCATTTACCTCTCTCTGTCAGGTGAGTAATGATCATCCAAGACATGATGCCTGTCCATTCGGCTGATCGTATTATAATGCCCTGGAGTGGACCGAGTCCCTCGCAGTCCCTGTTCGGCATTCCTAGCAGACAAACAACACCCCATATCTTAGCCATTAGTCAACAGAGTTTATTGAACTCCCACCATTTTCTGAACCCATTATTAAGCAGCTCAGAGAGTACCATAGAGGTAACTGACAAAGTATCTGTCCTCAAGGAGCTTACAGTCTATCATTGGCATGCTGATGAATGTTAGCCTCTCCAAGATAATTCTAGCATTTCATAAACATCAACAATTAAAGAAATCAGCCTCAGCAAACAATTATTTAATTACTGACAACACTGGGAGCTGTACTACAGATCAAGGTAGGGTTTATGCTTGGCGTCATTAGAGAGTGTTATTTTTCAAGAGATTTTAAATTTTCCTGCAATGAATCCCCTACTGCACAGCATGTCACTATCCGGAAGAGTGTAGCATTGCTTGTAAACTTGGAAATTTCACAGCTCTGAAAACGCTAAAGAAAACCAAACCAAATACCAATTCCTGGGAATTACAGTTCCGCATCCACACAAAAAATTGTTTCTTTTTGCTTGCTATTTTTTAAAAATCCACTGCAAAACATTTTTTCCCATCTTGTGATTAGCCACTTTTTTTGTTTGTTTTTGTTTTTTTTTTTTTAAAGTCTATGGGTGGGACCTTGTTAAAGACATTTTGAAAAATCAAAATATATTGAACCTGATGGTTCTGACCAATATGCTTACTGGCTCCAACTGGTATGGCATAGTAGAAAGAGCACAGGCCTGGGAGTCGGAGGACATGGGTTCTAATCCCAGCTCCACCACTTGTCTGCTGTGTTACCTGGGGCAAGCCACTTAACTTCTCTGTGCATCAGTTACCTCATCTGTAAAATGGGGATTAAGACTGTGAAACCCATGTGGGACAACCTGATTACCTTGTATCTACCCCAGTGCTTAGAACAGTGCTTGGCACATTGTACATACTTAACAAATACCATAATTATTATCATAATTATTATTATTTCTTACAGAAATGGTTTCACCTTTCCATCAAATTGTGTTTGTTACAGATAAATATGATAATAAACTTTATTAAAAAGTCTACTCATTTCCCAAGAATAGATGTGAAACTCATAGGTCTTTAATTTTCAAAGCACTTTCACACAACAGTTATGCTATCTTCATCTTATCCTTATGAGGTAGGTATTATTAGTTCCATTTTAGAATTGAGGAAATCGAAGAACAGAGAGGTTAAATGACTTTTCTGAAGTCACACAGCAAGACAGTGGCAGAGCTAAGAATAGAACCCAGGTCTATTGACTTCCAGTCCTGAGCTCTTTCCACCAGATCTCAGTTCTTCCACTGTCACCAGCTGATCTTTAAAACTCATAATCCTGGATGAAAAATCAGGAAATAAAATTATTCAGAGAAGTATTTCATGATTTTACTATGTGCCAAAGTGTATTAAGCGCTGGCATAAATACAACATAATCATGTTGGAAACAGTCCCTGTCCTATGTGGGGCTCAAAGTCTAAGTCAGAGGGAGAAGAGGTATTTAATCCCACTTTACAGATGAGGAAATTGAGGCACAGAGAAATTGGGTAACGACCAAAGTCACATAAGAGTCAAGTGGCAGAGCCAGGACTGGAACCCAACTCCTCTGAATCCTAGGGCCTCTTTCCACTAGGGCATGATGTTTCCCATGGCTAGCAGGATCAAAAACTTCCTCATACAATAGTTTTGGTCACAAAAGGCTGTGGAAATTCCTAAGTATACAGTGTCACCAATCCAATATCTGTGAAAAGGGGAATCCTTGACTGTCAAAAATCAGTTTTGACATCAGTTATGCGGGAAATTCAAATTTGCTTCTGTAATCTGACCTCCAGATGATTTCTACAATACTGATTTTTGGCCAATGATAATGATAATAACTGTAGTATTTGTTAAACTCTTACTATGTGCCAGACACTGTACTAAGCTCTGAGGTAGATACAAGTTAATCAGGTTGGATGTAGTATCTGTCCCACATATGGCTCCCAGTTTTAATCCCCAATTTACAGATGAGGTAACTGAGGCAGAGAGAAGTAAAGTGACATCCCCAAGGTCACACAGCAGACAAGTGGTGGAGCTGGGATTAGAACATCATTGTCCTTAATTCATTCCAGATCCCTTCTGGGTGTCATATTTGATTCCATTTCCCTCAAGAGCCTCAGAGTTTTTAGGCTTTAGTATTTTCTTCAAGCTTCCAAAAAAATAATTGGCAGCAATTTAGACTTACCTCTTCCCTTCAGTTCATCTTTAGAAGCATCTTTTCCACTCAAGAAGTGTTATATAAAATACAAAAGAATCTCAAATACCAATTATCGTAATATAGTATTAATAATCATTAATAATACTATTAATAATAGTGGCATTTGTTAAATGCTGGGTATATACAATCAGATCAAAGTTCTTCTTTCTCTTGGGATTCACAGACTAAGGTATTCAGAGCCATAGTGGATTAAATCAATGGACAGCACTCATTTAAGGATATCACTTTCTAACACTTTTTATATATTTATCTGATTGCATTTTTTATGTATTATATGAAATGACAATAAAAACAAAAGCTCTTTAAAATCTGAAATACTTGGGAATGAACCTTTTTGGATAATCAATTTTGGAAGCAATTTAGAGATACGGATTATCTGGCTCACATTTGCAATACTGGGCTAATGTGGGAAGACTCAAGATTCCTGTCTCCCTTGAAGATGAACAAAAGCAGCAGACTTTACTTAGAGGCACGATTTCATGCCAGAAATCAGTCTCCCTTGAAGATGAACAAAAGCAGCAGACTTTACTTAGAGGCACGATTTCATGCCAGAAATCAGAGTGAAAGGGCAATGAGAAAATATCTTCATATATAAGTAAATGCAAGAATTTGTGAAATGATTCTGCATCCCTAAAAATTATATTTGATGTTTAGATTTGTGAAAATTTGTTGAGATTTGATTTCAGTTATGCATTACGTACCAACTGGAGAAGTATGCCTAATACTAATAGAATCTGTTTCGATGAGTAAGTGAAAAATTCAAGTTGCCAAATCAATTTTTATGGTTTCCAGCACTAATCATAAAATCCGTTTGTCAAAAAAACTAGGGTGAATAGCAAGCGCTGTGTGAATAGCTTGCTGGTAGCAAGCACTATCAACTACAGGAGAGAAAACCATTTTGATCTGAAAGAACTGTTTTATTTCACAAAGAAGCCCGTCTCTAGAATGCACATTCACTGTGGGCAGGGAACGTGTCTACCAACTCTGTCGTATGGAACTCTCCTAAGTGCTTAGAAATAAATTTGGTACTTCTTAAGTGCTTACTCTGTGCCAAGCACTGTTCTAAGTGCTGGTACAGTGTTCTGCACAGAGTAAGCAGTCAATAAATACCACTGATTGCTTGAGGGGTTCCTCTTCAGTATTTCAGTTACAAGTTTAACACAAAACTAGACCATCGTTTCATATGCCAGTGGTTATAAAAGCAAATGCTGCTTTACCTTTGAGGAGGAGGGACACTGGGTGACCACGATCTTGTCCTTCCTATGCTATCTACTCGATGAGGGGACCCTGTTCTTGTACAGTGGTTGGATGACATCACTTGTTCTGGCACTGACAATGTTGAGCTCTGGAGGTCTCTTCCATTATGCCGGTAATCTAAAAGAGAAAAAAAATAGGAATGAAATGATTTAGAGACTCTCTCAACTTCCAATTTCATTAAAAATAAAGCACGCAATTTCTAGCATGGGGAATAGAAAAGGCTCCTCCTTAAACCCTGTACATGAAATTTATTATCGACAAGTGTTTTTAATAATAATTTATTCTTTAAATGCAGTTTTGTTAGGGCATAGAAAGATAAAACCAATTAGTAGTCTTTATTGAGCACGTACTCTATGCACAGCCCTATATAAAGCAGCTGAAAGAATACAGTAGATTTAACAGGCATAGTTCCTGCCCTTAAGGAGCTTACATTACAGTGAGGAAAGAACACTGAAATAATTGAGAGATGGGAGGAAATGTACATGAGAGCACTACATCCACAAGACCTGCTATATAAGGGGAATTCATTCAGAGCAATCAATTTATTTGTACTATTTACTATATTGACAAACATATTTTAGAATGTGATTTGGGCAACCCATTAATCTTAAATAGCTCTGGGCAACAGAGCATCTTATTTTATTAACATTATTATAACATTATCTTGCTTTCGTTATAACATTTTATCACAGGCCATTCTAAAATGTGGTCCAGTTAATTGAAAATTCTGATTTTTAACTTTAAAATATACTGAGTCCAAGGCATAAGTATTATTCGATCTCATGTTAGGTGCTTAGTACAGTGCTCTGCACATAGTAAGCGCTCAATAAATACGACAATTGAGTGAATGTTATTGTTTTCAATTCACTACAATAGCAGCTACATTTTTTTTTCTGCACTTTGAATTGAAATGGTTTTAATTTTCAATGGTTCATAGATGATGATGATAATAATAATAATAATGATAGTATTTGTTAAGCACTAATTATGTGCCAAGCATTGTTCTAAACTCTAGGGGGGATACAAGGTAATCTTATATCAAACCCAGTGCTTAATACACTTAATCCCAACTCCGCCACATGTCTGCTGTGTGATCTTGGGCAAGTCACTTAACTTCTCTGGGCCTCAGTTACCTCATCTGTAAAATGGGGATTAAGACTGTGAGCCCCACGTGGGACAACCTGATCACCCTGTATCCTTCCCAGCGCTTAGAACAGTGCTTTGCACATAGTAAGCACTTAATAAATGCCTATTATTATTATTATTATTAATACAGTGCCAAGTACATTGTAATCACTTAAATACCATAAAAAATGGCCTACTTCCAGTGGCATATTAAAAATTTGTCATTCACCCATTCGCATGGCTTCAGTTACCACTTTCATTCATTCATTCATTCAATCGTATTTATTGAGTGCTTACTGTGTGCAGAGCACTGTACTAAGCGCTTGAGAAGTACTAGTCAGCAACAGATAGAGACGGTCCCTACCCAACAACGGGCTCACAGTCTAGAAAGGGGAGACAAACAACAAAACACATAGACAGGTGTCAAACTTGTCAGAACAAATAGAATTAAGGCTAAAGCACTTCTGGGTGGATAAAATCTACCGCTCTAGCCCTGACCTCTCTTCAACTATTCAATAGCACATTTTCCTCTTGCCTCCAGTATATCTCTGGTTGGATGTCCCATCAGCACCTCAAACTTCACATAATCAAACTGAACTTCTCCTCTCTTCTTTACCCTCCCTCCTCTGTCTCCCCTCATTATCATCTTCCCTGTCCTAGAAGCCTACACCATGGTTTCATTCTCAACTCATACCCATGACTGTCTTTTCAAACCTCACATTCACTCAGTGCTAAATCCTGCCAGTTTTTCTTTTTTTTTTCCTCTGGTATTTGTTGAGCATTTACTGTGTGCCAGAAAGCACTGGGGTAGATACAAGATATTTGGGTTGGACACAATCTCCTTCCCTCATAGGGCTCAAGCTCTCAATCTCTATTTTTCAGATGAGGTAAGTGAGGACCAGAGAAGCTAAGTGATTTGCCCAAGGTCACCCAGCAGACCAGTGGCAGAGCCAGGATTAGAACCCAGATCCTTCTGAGTCCCATGCCTGTGCTCTATCCACTAAGCCACACTGTTTCTCTTCCACATTTTTTTGTGGATCTGCTCCTTCCTCTCCAACCAGGCATTCTCTACCATGGTTCCAGCTTTCATCATATTAAGGTTAGATTACTATTATTAGCTTCCTCCCAGCCTCTGTCCCCTTCAGTCTACATACTCCATACTTCTGCCTGCATAATCTTCCTGAAATGTCAGTCAGCCCAATGGCTGAGGTTCTTGAGGAGTGGCAAGACATGTACTATCCATCTCCTGATGCATTTTAAAAAAATATATAATTGACTATAGAGCCGGGTAGCCTAGTGAAAAGAGTATAGGCCTGGGAGCCAAAGAACATGGGTTCTAATCCTGGCTCTGCCACTTGCCTGCTCTGTGACCTTGGTAAAATTACTTAACTTTTCTGTGCCTCCGTTACCTTGTTAACTGAGGACTAAATTTTTCTCCCTCCCGCTTAGATTGTGAGCATTATAAGGGGCAGGGACTGTGCCCAACCTGATTATCTTGTATCTACCCCAGCATTTAGTAGTATCTGGCACATAGTAAGCACTTTAACAAGTATCTTTAAAAAAACAAAAAATACAAAGCTGTCCACAGCTCTTGACTGCCCCACCTCTGAACCCTTCTTCATACTGTTCAGGTTATCTGGTATTCATTCACTCAATCATATTTACTGAGTGTTTACTGTGTGCAGAGCACTGGACTAAACACTTGGAAAGCAACAAAGAGAGACACTCCCTGCCCACAACGGGCTCACAGTCTAGAAGGCAAAGGAGGGGGGGGCGGGACACAAACATCAAAACAAGTAAAACAAGCATCAATAACATCAACAGAAGTAAATAGAATTAAAGATATACACAACAAAACAAGTAAAAAGGCACTAATGTAAATAGAATTACAGATATGTACTTTCCAAGTGCTCAGTTTAGTGCTCTGCACACAGTAAGCTTTCAATAAATACAACTGAATGAATGAATATATACACAAATGCTGTGGGGCAGGGAGGGCAGGTAGAGCAAAGTGAGAGAGTTGAGGCGATGGGGAGGGGAAGGGGAGTTGAGGGGGGAGCTATACTAAGAGCTGGGGTAGATACAAGATAATCAGATCCCACACGGGTTCCACAGCCTATGTAGGAGGGAGAAGAGGAATTGAATCCCCATTTTCCAGATGAAGGATCAGAGGCACAGAGAATTTAAGTGACTTTCACTAGTCACACAAGCTTGGACTAGAACCCAGCTCCCCTGATTCCCAGGCCCATGCTCTTTCCCCTAGGCCACACTGCTTCTCATTGGTATTTAACCCAATCCTGTTTCAAAGCAACAGCTTGAGCTAAGATCCAGTCCAAACCTGACTCACTGCCTCTTCATCCCATCTCCTTTTTCTCACTTAAGTAGTATTTATCGAGCACACACTGTGTGCAGAGCACTTTAAGTACTTGGGAGAGTACAGAATAACAGAGTTGGTAGGCACATTTCCTGCCCACAAAGAGCTACAGTTTCGAGGACCATTCTTACTGTCACTTCAGTCTGGGCCCAGGTACTTCTATCTGAAATCCAAAGCCTCTACTGGGCCCTAGGGAGGGAGTAATGATAAGAGGTGGAAATTTTCCATTTCCTAAACCTTCCCACTGTAAGCCTTCTACTTAATGGGCCTTTGTCCAGTGTTGAAAGTATTAAAAATATTCCCATTCTGAAAGCTGGACCAAGTTTGGGTCAGCGGGATTTTTTGGGGGTGTGGAGGAACATGGTGAAGGAAGGTGGTGCCAATGGCAAAGACTGGACTCTCAATCCCACAGGTTGACTTTCTCAGATAAAGAAAAATATATGAAAAATAAAGTTTCCTTTAGGATCAGGATGAAACTTAATGAAACTGGTTTAAGTGAATTGATTTTTAATGCTCTCAAAGTAAAAATGTCTCGGAAAATTGTTTTGACAAAAACTTGGCAGAAGCTAGCAACCCTATTTAAGATGATACAGTTTCTTTGACAGAAGAAAAAAGAACAAAGCAAAAACTGTCTTGTTATATAAAACCTGCTATGCTGAAAACTCACAATGAAAGGATTGGTTAAGGTAGCAATAATAAAGAGGCTGAAGAACATGAGGGATCACATTTGATATTTAGAACAAGACACTACTGGCAAAGACTGTAAATTCTTCCTTGAAATCTTAATTGAAATGGCTATTCAAACTGGCGATAAGGAAAATGGCAACACATAGGATGTAAAATAGCAGTGGTTCAGAGAAAGAGATTTTCTATAATCAACGTTTCAAACATATAAACACAATATTAAACATATTAACCATCACTTAGTTCCGGCCAGAATGCAGCAAAGCACTGCAGATCTCCAAAATAAAAATGGAAAAAACCTTACCAATCTGGCATTAATGTGATTTAATAGGTCCTCCATAATCGTACTATGAGAAAAGCTAGAATCCCTAGTTGCGTTTGTCTTTGTAATTTTGTAATACAGATTTGTAGTACAAATTTGAAGTACAAATAGTGTAATTTGTCTTTCAAAATTTAGAAAGATTAAGGTGAAAGAGTGAAACCACTATCAGAGTCCCCAGAGCTTCAGGGCAGGTTTTAGAGACAGAATGGGATTGGACATCATGCATTTTTGTCAACTTCACCTCTTGTCCCACTCAGGTATCCATGATTTTTCTTGCTCTCACTGTTCCAGAGGCTCTTCTTTGCTCTCAACTTCAGAAGACTGTTTATGACAAGCTACCTTCCTCTCTCACCCATACATTGGCCAGGTAGCCAGGGGCATCCTCTGAGAATGAGGTGGTGGTTGGCACTCTAGAGACATAAGCGCCAGTTTAAACTCTGTTGGGGCCATAGGCTCTGCACTGCTTCCTGTCCCAAAATGGAGTCGGTGTCATTGCTGCTTCCTTAGAGGCATCAGTCATTGGGTGCAGGACAGGAAGCAGTTGAGAGTTTGCATGGTAATGAGTGTGGAAATCGTTATCTTCCTATCTCTAACTTTCTTCTCCATTTCCTGTTCCTCTTCTCCTTACATTTGTTTGTTGGGTTTATCATATAATATGTTTCCATTTGAACTTTAGATAGCTTGGGAAAAGTTTATCCTGGCACTTTTTTAGACTAAGCTAGACTACAAACTTGTTGTGGGCAGGGAATGTGTCTGTTATATTATTGTGTTGTACTCTTCCAAGCACTTAGTACAGTGCTCCACACAAAGTATGTGCTCAGTGAACACAGTTGGTTTTTTCTCCTCTGTCTCCCCTTCTTTCTTTCCTTCCTATGTCCTGCTCTCCCTTTTCTCCTTTCCCTCCCCGACTTCATATGCTCCACTCTAAATTCATCCCTACACTAAAAAGAAAAATGTAGTTGCTCCAGCATTCATTTAATCAAAAATATTATTTCTGAGAATGAAAAAAAATTTAAGGAGAAATTCTTAAAACTCAACCATAGGAAACCAAATGCTCCAAATGGAATCACCCACAAATATGTCAAATGCAGTTCTATGACACTGGCTCAACCATAAAAACAAAAATTCTAATAAGGACTGAAAGAAACAAAATAAAAATAATTTGCAATCTCAATACTGTATTTGTAAACACTTACCTGATACCACACCAATTCCGTCATCACAGTCATAGTCAGAGACTTCACTATCACTGATTCGCTTGGACCCTGTGAAATAAGTTAACAAATCTATCACTCTTTGGACAAAAGTACACTTTTGCCATACTTCACAGACAAATGCAAAGTAGTTTCAATCAGATACTAAAAGATGAAAAACACACAAGGAAAATTACTATGAAATCACAGACTAAATTCCACACATTTGGGGGAAATAATACAAGTTATCCACTACTCTTATTCTAAATCTACAGTATTACATTTCTAATTTGTTTAAGGCAAGAGATGCTATTAAGCTCAATTATTTTACATTTTAAGACTTCATTGTGCCTTAGTCAAGGGAAACTCCAAATCACTGGGTTTACTGCATTTTCAAATGTTGTTTTTATTTACATATATATTGTGTATATATGTAAATAAAAACAACATTTTATTTACATATATACACAATATATATATGTAAATAAAAACAACATTTAAAAATATATATGTGTGTGTGTGTATGTGTGTAAAAACAGCATTTGGAAACACGTGTGTATAGCTATTGTCTATGATAAAATTGCTTAGTAAATTATGAATTGAATATATGCAAGTTTCTATTAACTGTGATGAAGAGGCATAGTCTAGACAAATAATTCAATTAAATCATTGAAATGTTATTTTAGTCATTGATTTTCAACTTCTCCAAGACTCAGTCCTGACAATACATATTAAAACTGTTAATCTGTTAAAGTGACTTTTGCTTTGAATTTCATTTCTTCTCCTTTTTACTTATACTGACCTAAGTGGTTCTAATGGAATTTTTAGAGGCCAAAAAAGTAGCAACAGGAAAGGAGAATAGAAACAGAAGACAAATAATTCATTTCTGCATTAATCAAGAGTTGACTAATTATATTACAAATATTGAATAATAATGATAAATACTGCCCGTTTTTCATGAAATTTTTCATTACAGCTCAGTAGCATCTATTGCATAGTGACTTTTTTAAGGCAAATATTACTATGGAAACAATTTTAAAAAACTAGCACTACTGAGCAAGCATAACACCTACTTAACTTAGCAAGAGTTTAAATGGCTAAAGCAGATTTTGGCCCCAAACTTGGTTCTAAAATAAAGGTCTGCTACAGCAAACAATATTTAAGGAAATATTTCACTTTATTTAAATTACCCCTTCATATGCATTTATTTCTAGGTTACGTGTAGAGAATGCACATAACCACATGTAGAGAATGGACATAATATTTAATAACTGTTTTCCCTTTATTATTCTAGTAGGCATTGTAATTTAAATTGCTACTTGATGTTCATTTATATAATTATATCATAATTATATATAAGTTTTATACTGTTTAGTCACCAGTATGCATTTCTAAATGCTTCCAATCCACAAATGGTAAACATAAAAGTTGCTGATCATCACTTAAGTATTAAAAAGCCTAAAACTACCACTGTTAATTTGCTACTTACTTTCCTGCCTCAAAGTGACTATGATTTTGTTCACAAGAAATCACCCTACTTCCGATTTCCAAATAGCAATCCCACCTACTATGATCAATTTCTTTTTCTTGACATGGATGTTGCTATTATAAATAACACATCAAATGTACCCTCTGAATATTTGGTTGTTTTTTTTTCCTCAATCTTGCTCTGAGTAGTTATTTACTCTTATTTTGGCAAAGGAGCAGAATGGACCAATTCAAATAAGAGTATGTTACCTTGCAGAGAGTTTAAGCAGTAATCGTACTGCCTAAAATGCAATACATATGGAATGCAGGACTAATAATAGTAATAATGGTATTTGTTAAGCGCTTACTATGTGCCAGGCACTGCAATAAGAGCTGGGGTGGATGCAAGCAATTCGGTTTGGACACAGTCTCTGTCCCTCGTGGGGCACACAGTCTCAATCCCCATTTTACAGATGAGGTAACTGAGGCCCAAAGAAATTATGTAATTTGCCCAAGGTCACACAGGAGACAAGTGGCGGAGCCGGTATTAGTACCTATAACCTTCTGACTTCCAGGCTTGTGTTTTATCCACTACACCAACTGGGTGAGTATGTGCAGCTGGATGGTGTAAAAAGTGGAGGATTGTCAAGTCATAAAGACATGCCTTTTAAGAATGTTAACACATGGTGGGGAGGGCAATAAATATCTGATGATCTGTAAAGAATTTAATATTTTGGGAGTGAGGGTAACTCACTGAGACAAAATCATTTTCCCAAGAGGACAATTATGTAAATGAAAAATATACCAGGGCTTATAAACTTTTTTCATTAGTAACAGAACACCATACTCATGGATGAATACTTTAAAAGTGATTCTAATTTGGAGCTACTTAATGACAAAAAATTACTTAGAAGCAATAATTACTGCCACTCAAGTCATTTGGCTGTGCAACAGATTACTATTTTGGGTGCTTTTTCTGGCATTGAGAGCAAACAGTTTTAAAGCCCATCACTGCTGTAAATATATATATATAAATATATATATATGTATATATATATACATATGTGTATATATATACATATATATATATACACATATATATGTGTACATATATATATGTAGCCAAAGACTTTTTGCCTCATCTCTAGAGAGCCAAGTGGGCTCTCTCCAGGGCCTTTTATTCCCTGCAACACCCCAAAAAATGTGTTAAGAAAAAAATTTAAAAAAATCCCCCTCAAAAAAAATTCTAATTTATCACTTTTATGGTGTGGGATTATTACTAAATAGATGCCACCAAGATGGGAGAATGGATTTTTTTTGGAGAACATGAAAGTCAGGAATTTCCAATCATTAGGTTATCACAGGTGATGAGAAATATGGGGCTGACTGGTGAATGAGGACATGGGCTGGAAACTCTCAAGTAGACCTAATTCTGATTCCCAGTTTCTGTTGACCTGTTACCCCAATTCTATGATTAGGAAGTTGATGCCAAATCCACATTAATGAGAGGAGAGAGTAAAGATTTGAGGTAGTTTCTACGGGTCATCAGTAGATGTGGGAGAAAGCTACTAGAGCAGCTGGGGACCTTTCGGGATTGGGCTGGAGAGGAAGTTGGTGGTAGGTGGATTGGGAATTTTGAATTCCTTTGCTTCCACCACCTTCCTACCTGACCTCAAGACAAGCCTCATCACACTAGCTGGGAAGGCCTTGGGTCACAGCTAGGTAAGGGTGTGACACAATGGAAGCGAAGGAAGGTCTAACGAGCCAACATAACCAAACACACACCAGTACATTGGAACAACTTCTCCCACAAGAGCTTCTGGAAATCTGGGGCTAAGAGATGGTTCTTCAGTGCATCAGTGTTACTCCAGCTGTGGCTTCTGTTATGCCCCTAAACCCTTCTCCAAAGAATTAGTCAATCAACAATAAAGATTTCCCGCTAGAAATGATTTTGCTAAGGAAAATTTATAATCCTAGATATAGATAAATTAGGAAGAATACTTCTAAAACACTAAATGTCACCTGGAAAGTTAGGGGACAATGTGTGGGAATTGCTTTTTAAACCACTCTCTTCAGAATAACGAATAACAGAGTTATAGAAAGGGGCAGAAACACCTATAATGTAAACATTTTCCCCAATCATATATATATATATATATAGAACAGAAAATATAGTGATAATACTACATAATTCATTTCCATCTATAACCCTGTTTTTCAAACAACCCCATCACTGCAAAAACAAACCTCAGTAAAGAAATTCACAGGTTTGGAACAAGTCTATAAACCAAAATGAAATTTATGCCACACAGAGTGGAACTGGATCTTCTGAAGACCTGAGGAGTCACAAAGCAGAGCTCCTCTTCTATTAAGGGATTAAAAGGAACTGAAAATTCTGGAAGAAATGACCACTGACTACCTTTGGAGGAACAGGGTAATGTCTTGATGCCTTGCTCGTAGATTTACTATTTCTACTCTTATCTGTACTCTAAAACACATATAAATACCAATGAGGGATGATGACCACGATAGAAAGCAGTTCTTTCCCTTCTATATGTTCAACAGCTTTATTGTTTTCCTGCTATACTAAAAATGCCTACCTCAGGCATGTTATGCTGTTCAATCTTACACTAATTATATGAAAATTTCTCAATTATATTACTAAGGGAAATCATTACTGATGGAATCTATAGATGTGTGTTTATCAATTGATTTCTTCATAGCAAAACTTAACTGAGGAAGTCTTGGGTAATGGGCACTTTTCACTGCATAATATTTTTTCAGGCATATATTTTGTGGCCAAATGCAATAATAATTTATTATCCTATCAACAAACTTTAGTTGTCTGGTTCTGTACTTCAAGAAAACCACTTGCCAAAACAGTATACCTTCTTCACTATTTACTGTCAATGGAGAGCTAAGCAAGGAGGAAAAGGATTTTTCCTTTTCAAGTCACACAGACCTAGTTAAGGATGACATTTTGATTGAACCTTAATTTGCATAGAATAAATTCACTGATGGGGAGTGAATAAATGTATGCAATCACCATGTGCATAATTTCTTTGGAGTCGATAGCTAAAACAAAAATCTTGCTCTACTTCAATAATATTAGAGATTCATTAAGCACAATACACAGTTCAGTCACTCAATAAGATTAAAATAGAAATATTATTGGTAATCATTTAAATTCATTCTTTTAATGGACTATAAATAAAGAAATCTAGAGAGAAAACTGCATGTTGTCTCCTTACTGAAATAAAGCACTCTGATTTGGCATACCAGATAATACAATTTTACTTTTTGCTTATTGGCACATATAAAAATGGACAGAAACAATAGCATGTAAGAATAGAACCTGAAATATTGAGACTGTAAAGCAGAAAAAACAATTCCTGAATAGAAAATCTAAGGTTATCTACAAAAATTGACACAAAAAAATTACACTGTCTTTGCTAGTTTGACTAAATTGTTTTTGTCTATTTTCTCTTGATTGCTTTCTTAGTCATTTTTTTCTGCTAGAATATTACTTTTCTAGATATATGAAATGTAACTAAAAGAAAATCAGGGTCCTAAAGAAGCTGTTATTATTAAAAGTGTTGTTACCTAAACAAATCCCCTAGGAAAAGTTCTACAATTTAGATTCATTTAGAATAGCTTTAAATTAAAATACATGACTTTTACTGTTAATTAAAATTCCACAGTACAGGGAAAAGGAAAGCTAAATCTATTATGTTTCCCCTTGGCAGTAGGTAATTTTAAAAGTAAAATACAATAAGCTTTGCTTCCTTCAACCAGGTTTACTCACCTTGCATTGAATTATTACTAAGCTACCTAAAATAACTTACAAAATGCTAGTTGTCTTCTATTATTGGGCAACTACTTACAGCAATGAAATGTTTTTAAAATAACATTTTTTTCGTTTCATTCAAAAATTTTCCCACAATTAATCATCAGTAGACAAACTGAAAGAGACTGCATGAGAGTTCAGACAAATGACTTTTAGTACAAAGATTTAAGGATGAAAACACTGAGTTAGAGGCAGATAGGGAGGCTGACAAACTCTTAGGAATTTAACATATGCACAATAATCAGAATAAGAACAATTACAGCAGCATCAAATTAAATTGTGCATATGTATACATGCATTGAACACAGGGGGCATGCTAAAAATTTACCTGAATTATATGAATATAAGCCTTTATCTGGAAAACAAATGTTAAAATGAAGTGATATCAGGAAAAAGATACATGAAATCTCTACATGTAACAGGGATGTTGAGAATCTAAAGCTCTATCCCTCTGACGTGGATATTTTACTACATTCAATTTTAGATATAGCTATAAAATGTTTCTTTTAAAACCCAGTATACTGATTTCTTAATGGCTCACATACTTATATGCTCACTGAAGAAATTACTTCCTGGGTATACGTTAGCAATTCATGGAGGTGCAATCATTTCCAGGAAATAGGGGGCACTTAATAAGCCAAAGTAGCAATTTTCTAAATGAAACCCTTCTAGTTTCCAGAAAGAGTCACAACCTCCAGAAGTGCCTAACCTACAAATAGGGACCTGATGTATTAATAAAACATTACCCTAAAAGATTTGAAAAAAAATAATTTCAACCTTCAAATCTTTATTCTTTAAAAATAAAATATCCCCCACTTCCATATTTTTATGATTTTGTCACTGAGCAGTCTGCACCTTCTCTACTTAAGTCTTGAGGGAATTTGTGAAAGTTCAACCTCTGATTGAGCTTGGTTTTTTGATCCATTTTCTAAATTAGGAAATTAAAAAATAATATGTTGGATATTCTCTCCCCTCAGATACACTCCAAATTAATACAGACTATAAGCCCATTAGAAGAAAAACCAAGGAACTGCCCTAAGGAACAATTTAGAACTCCCTAAGTCATTACAATGGGATAATTTCTCAAGTATATTAACAACTAAAACAGACTAGCAATAAAGTTATGGTAATTTTACAATCACTTCAAAAGTTCTTGAGAAGGATTCACTCCAACTGAAGGGCCAGAAAGACAATACATTTTTCTAAATTCAGTTTTCAATTTTAAGCATTTGTGTACCTTCATATGTCAATCTATTAGATTAACTTGGCATTAATTTGACTGATTATTCTTTTCAATTTTAAAAATTAAGCAATAACTTTTTATGTTATAAAAGCCTTCAGATACAAATGTAAACAATGAGACTGGAAGAGTAAGTTACATAAAAGTCAAGCTAAATTTCTAATTTACAATTAAAATTTAAGTTTACACCAGTGTTTCTTGTATAATGTTACTTCTGTCCAAGATTCTGATAATTTTTAAGTTCTTTTTGAACATCCCTGTATCATGTTAAATACCTTTTTTTCCAAAATTAAAGGATTTATTAATTGATCCATGTATACTAGGAAATTTGACATATTCTGATAAACAAGACAAAAACATGCTAACAACATGCCCAAAACCTAGACCCAAGTGCTAAAAAGACAAGTAAAAATTAAAAAAAAAATCTACTTACCTATTATTTTTACTCCCTAAACCTAAATATTATAGTCTTCCACTCCTGAAACAGTTTCCCACATGTAACAGTGAGCGTATGTAACAGAGTGTATTGCTCCATAATAATAATAGTTTAGTGTTTTTTTTATAATCGCACAAAATACTTTTAAGCCATTCTAACTAACCTTCATACATCCCTATGACACAGTAAGTGTTAGCTGAAAAAACTGGGAATCAAAACTTGAGGAGTTGATCACTCAATGGCAATTTGTACCTTGACAAAGTGAAAATTCTTTTGCATATGTTACTTTTTACACAATTACACTGGCAATTTTGAAAATTATCTGTTGTCCAAGAAAACTTCCATAGGAGAGACAAAAAAAACTGTTAGGCAGGATATAGGCAGAAAGATCCTGGGTTAATTCTCTCCTTCCACTGCTGATGCCAAAAAGAAGGAAGATTCTGGAAAAATGAACTATTCAGTGTTTCACAGTATCCTGGTTTTCATTTGCCATAATCATAAAATAGAGTTCAGTGGTCTAAAAAAATGGCCATAGAGGGTTTTGTTTT